>NC_069718.1:18651381-18951381 GCF_027358585.1 Pangasianodon hypophthalmus | reverse complement strand
AATTTCTCTCAATCAGCTCAATTAAGTACCTCAAATAATTATAATTAGGTGATAATGTAATAATTGTGACAGGCCTAATTACAGCAAAAGCTATAGTATAGTCACAAATATTATCCCAGATAAGAAAAATCCAACTACCTGATCTATGTGATCCAGCTGCAAACCATGTTTTCCTAACACACAGTAGTCCAGATGGAGACAAATAGTCATTGAAATTCAACATTGCAGGTGTTCTCTTAAGGTCCTAGGTATTAATTCAACACTGGGGATTTTGCTGTGCAGTTGCTGTTTGTTCTCTCACTTAGATCTCTCTTTCTATGTCTCTCTATCTCTCTGTGCTCTCAGACAGAGGAGACAGAACCGGTGATGTTCTGGCCCAGAAGAGACCAGTCTATTAGCTGTAAAATGTTCACAGTGTCCTTAAGAGAGGAGGAGCATGTGTGTCTGTCTAATGAGGAGATGCTGATTGTACAGGATTATATCCTAGAAGCTTCTCAGGTAAATCTGTCAGTTTGTCTTTCATACTTACACACAGCCAGAGACCTGACCTCATGAGGTACCTAAAGAAGAGTCACTGTCGCTCTTAATAATTGTCTGTGGTAGGTTTATAATCATGAATACATAAGAATACAACCTCTTGTCTCAATCCCCATGAAGGTTTCTGAACAGACGAGATGTGCATCGGGACCTGGAACAATAAAGTCCAAAACAAAAAGGGTGTGATTAAAAAAAAAAAAACAGTCCCATGCACATCTCTAGTTGAGAATAATTATGAACTTGAATTATGTAGCTGAGGTTGAGGAACTGCCAGAGCCAGAATTAACAGACCATGCTCACAGTGTCAGTGTTTTCCAATGTATCCATGGTCATATCTTTCATTTCACAGAAATAAACCCATGCCCACTTTGGGTTTAAATCCAAATGCGATACAGATACTGCTATTTGGAGCACTAAACAGTTACGGATAGTGTAATTGCGTTACACCCTTACTCTGTGAGCATTCAGATGATCTATATATTCTGTCAGGGTTGTCACTATTAGAGAACATGTACCACATGTATCAGCACTCATTATGAATATGGCTGCAGGCTGGTGCCAGATAACTGTGGAGTTCGTTTAGAGAAGCACATGGCTGCTGAAAAGACTGAGAGTTGAGCCTCGTAAACACTGAGCATGTCTCAGCCGAACACATCTGTTCTCTCTCGCAGACCTCACACCTCTCCATCTGCACATGCAATTACTGCAGCAGACATACCACACATGCTCACTTTTTACTGTCCAACACACACACACAGTGTTCTGATCTTCTTCTTCTCTGTCTGTCTGTCTCTGTGTTTGAAGGATGACTACATTCTGGAAGTGAGGCATTACCGCGCTCCTCGCTGGCCAAACCCAGACAGTCCAATCAGCAAGACTTTTGAGCTTATCAGTGTAATTCGAGGGGAGCAGGTCACTAAAGAGGGGCCCATGGTTGTACATGATGAGTATGTTCTCACTTTATCTTTGCTGTTATATTTACTTTTATAGGATGGGATGGAACTAAGCAAAATTGCGTTCTCTTCTAATGCACTGCTGTACAAGTTTTACTTTTTTTTGTCATTATATCTATTGCAAATCATTAGTTGTTCTTAATTTCAGGTTCTAATCGTGTGAGTGAAATACAGATAAAGCTAAAAAAAAGCATGAGTGCTGTCTATCAAGCAGGTCTAAAATTAGATTTCCCCACAGTATATATTACTGGCTTATTATTAGATGTTAGTTGATTATTAGATATTTTGATCAAAATATAATTAGCACAGGTCTTACAAATGTGCAAAAATCATGTCAGGTGTTATATGAATGGATTTTAAAAATTATACCACATCTCACACCAAAAAGTATAGATTATATGCATGTTTCACCTTCATGCTGATTCTAATATGCACATTCAACCCAAGTTTCAATGAAATCAAAATGGTTTTGATTCATTTTATCTTCATTTTATCATCAAATTAAAATAATGGATATGAGATTTGCTTTCAGTTTTCAGCTAAAGGATGCATTGCTTTTCAAATGATCTACCTGAAAAAGTACTTTTATCATAAAAAACAAATCGTATCATATATTTACACTCTGACAGTCAGGCAAGTGGCTTCATGTCCAAGGCTCTGCACTAGTTACTGGAAGGTTAGGAGTTTAAATTCCCGGAGTGCCAGGGGTTGGTGCTTGAGCAAAGCCTTTAACCTTTTAAAACTGAAACTGAAGTAAAATGAAATGCCTGTGCATGCCTGCACATGATCCCCTTTACTTGTACGTTGTGTAAATAAACAAGTGATTTGTGAGGCCTGATAAAACATCATGGACAACCCTGGTACATTCTGAATATCATTACTCATTTTCTGTTGTTGTCACAGCTGTATAATTAATAAGCCAATCTAAACCCCAAAGATAAAAAGCCTGTGTATTGTGCTGTGTGTGCAGTTATGGTGGTGTGACGGCTGGGACGTTCTGTGCCCTCTATACGCTGCTCCAGCAGCTGGAGGCTGAAGGCTCTGTGGATGTTTACCTGGTGGCCAAGATGACCAACCTGATGAGGCCTGGGATCTTCACCGACATTGTGCGCTTTGCTTTTAATCCATTAGAACAAATGAATCTTAATCAATTTTATCATTACAGCAGCATGTGCTACATTGAGCAGAAACAAATGGAAAACAGTTCTGTCTTGATTTCTTTGACAGGAACAGTACCAGTTCCTCTACAAAGCCATTTTGAGTCTGGTCGGCACCCAAGAAGATGAAAAAGCCCTCCAGTCCGCCAAAAACACCACCACATTCCCAGGAGGCACTGCAAGTGCCGCAGACAGTCTGGAATCCCTGGTGTAACCATAGCAATGTGTGTATGCAGCTCTCACAGATCTTTTCCCTGCTGCTCCTTTTTTTTTACCTGATCACATCCCACATGCACACGAGCTCACCAAACACAGTGCCACCCTGGAACTTGACATGTGCCTTTGTGCATTCATTACAAATCTGATTCAGTTTATTCTTAGACTTATATAGTCTATGGCTCGTCTTTGTACTAACATCTTACTAATTTTTCAAAGGAATTTCATATTTATTGGCATTTCAGCTCCTTGAAAGGGCAAAGTCACTTGTTAATAAGGCTTATTTTTAGAGCATAGATTGTAGCAAACAAGAGCCACATTGTTTTTTTTTTTACATAATGTAAATACAAAGACTGTGGCTTTTTCAGTCACACTTTTCAAACAAGAAAATTAAATAATATTCTAATTTGTAAATATTATAGCAACCAAGTCTATGGACCAAATTTCTATTTATATGGCTAGATTTTTATATTTTACTACTGTTAAGGCTGTAGTGCTTTACACTGTATGTATGAACACACTCAAATAATATAGAGAAAATGTTATTCTAATATTTCTGTAGTCTCACAGTTACACTGTCACTGATTTAACATGAACAATACTCACACTCTAGCTGCACATAGAAACTGTTTCTTCTGTATGTAGGATTAAACAAAACTAAAATAAAGTTTTGTTTTAAACATTAGTTTATGAATTTATTATTCTCATGTTCCATTTTTACCTTCTTTTTCGTATTTGCTGTGGTAAAACATACAAATTTGCCTAAAGTTTAAATTAATGAGCATGTTTACAGCTCATGTTCTAAAACATTCTATACCACAGTGCTGTTGAATGATTCTGATTGGTCAGTAGATGTTGATTAATTTTCCGTAACAGCAGCTATGACAGTAGTTCCAGCTGCAAGGCAAGTCACAGCTTTATATTAATGGGCTTGATTTAATACATTACTGCTTATATAGTAACAACTTTAGCATATTGCTGTGGTACAAGAGGAATAAAACATGAGGTCATGTTACTGTCGGAAAATAATCAGCTTTGGGATGGTAACAGTAACTCCAACTTGCACCAGCATGCTGCATTGTGTTTTATTTCTTATATGATGTGTTAAGCAATTGCTTGTTTTTCTTTAAGTGTTTCTCTCAAAATCAATAATGCTTCTATTTCATAAAGCTGAACACTACATTTGCCCTCAGGGCAAACCTGGCTTGATTACAGCATCAAGGCATTAAGTTGTTTGGTATGTGCCACACTTCAATTCACTTCCACTGAAACCATCATTAAGGTCAACTTAGTATTCATGGTTCAATCAGCATCATATGGTCCTTCATCACTGCAGCTCTGACTTAGCCCAATAATTTATAGCCCTCTCTAACCATACGCATTATTACAACACACTCCTTAAAGGGCCTCTAAGCAACTACTCAATGCATACTTAAACAAATATATAAGGGGCATCTTTAAAATAAGCAGCTACTGCATAAAGATTTGTGTTATTGCTTTGGTGTCAAAGATGACAAGTATAGTATAATCCATCTGAAGAATGGTTTCTCCATAATTATTTCTGTGTTAATCCGGTCTAAGATGCAAAGGGCTATGCGCCTAAGCAGGGAAATATAGGTCAGATGGCCAGACATCGTCTTGACCACACAGTGCATTGTTGCCTTAATTTGCATTTTGGACTTTTTAGTAAGTATTAAAACTAATTATCCTGAGCTTGGTGGCCTACTTAAGAAAGACTCGCCACGTGGCACTAACTGGGCAAAAGCAACACTATGGCTATGACTGTTACTGTCTGATCAAGAAACTTGTAGCAACTAAACACAGTGATTTAACAAAGCAGATCAAATGTTATTATAATACTACTATAACAGGCTCCCTGGTTTAAGCAGCTTTGGATCATAGCATTATAACAAGAAAAAGAAAAACAACCAAACTCTAAAAGTAATATACTGAAATCTTATAGACATGTGCATCTGAAGCAAGATGCAGCACTAGGGAAATGGATTTGTGGTTTGTAAATTAGCAAACATAATGACTCAAACTGAGGCAAAGGCAATTTCCAAGCGAACTAATGAACTGTAATTTACTGTAGCAAACATAATGAATCATTTCAATAACATCCATAATGAGTTTAAGATGTATTAGGGTAGAAAACGACAATGTAAAGTGCAGGAAGACATCAGGTTCATGGCTGTGATAGTCTTATAGGCCAACAGGAGAGGCTTACAAAGTGTTGATTGGTGTTATTCTGCACAAGGCAAAGAAACGATTAACAAAAATCCAATCTGTTAAAATCAGTTTATTTGAATAGTGATTGGCTTCCATGGTTTGCAAATATCCAAAAGTTCAATGGATTTGCAAAAATCTGACCTTTATCATATTATGACAAGCTTTCTACAGTATCACTGCCAAAATATCTCATTGGGTTTGTTTAGCAATTATTTTTTCTGCCATTTATTTATTGTTTCATAAAAGTACATATTGATGGACTTTTTTTTAATTTATTTATTTTTTATTTTTATTTATTTATTTTTTTTACACAGATTAGAGATATATACAATTTGTAACAAATATGATCAAATTATGAATTGGGGTTCATGAGGAACAACTCATCAGTTTTGATATCATACAGGTGAGAAGTGTCAGTTCTGTATTGATGAGTGCTGTGACTGGAGCTACTGACATGCTGCTTTAAATAAATTAATGATGGCATTCAGAAACTAAACAAAGAGCACTGAACCTCCCTTCAGTCACATTTCTAGCTATGAAATTCGAAGTTTATTAACATGAAATTTATTGACAGTAACTGAAATACTAGAACAAAAATTCCAGAAAGAAACTAGAAAATATATCAAGGGTTCCCAAACTGTATGGGTAAATGAACTCAAATGGACATCATGAATTTTCTGCTACCCCAAACCTTCACCTACATTTGTAAAACTCCAGATTTACAATATAGGACTCCTGCAAATCAGAGACCTACTCTTGACAAATTTTGAGAAATCTTACCTAATGCACCTTTAAAACTGCACGCCGTAGTAATGACTGCTGTCATGGGCTGTGTCGCAAATCGACTACTCTGATCTTACATTCAAAAGTATTTACTAATCTAGAAAATCCAGAAGACTGGTACACAAAACAGACATTTCTGTAAGTCTGAAGAGGTTTGAGAGGTTTTTAAAATTCAAACACTAACTGTAATGTTAGAAAAACGGTTAGTGTTAGAACTCAATAACGGTTGAGAATAGTGCACAAGTATGCTAGTTTGTTTAGCAGAGGTAGATGGATGGTGAAATTCTTCCATTTTTTTTCTTATTGCTACTGCAGTGTGTTAGGATAGTGAAAAAGCCTAAAATAGCAAATACCCTATTACTTGAAATGTGGCTTGTCTGAAGGTGACTCCAAGTAACATTTTAAAAACAACAGCACACAAAATCTGCCTTCGATATTTAAACAAAAAGAGGAAATAGTGAGTTTCTCCCCTAGTTTGGGAACCCATCTGAAATACGTACTAGAAAACAAATTCGTCTGTTTGACAAAAAATGTGCAGTTTAGTTCAATTTAGTTTTTTTCTTGGTTGAAATAAATGTGTTGAATACATCATAGTAAAGCATCATGCCCTTCTCACTGCTTGATGCACAGGTGCTTTAAGGGTTGTAGAGGGATATGTACTGACCTACAAGCTGGAATATCTAAATAAAACCGTTACAATATAAAGTAATTTTACAGGAGGAAGCAAACATTCCAAAGCATTCAGTAGTTCATCAGACAAAAGTGAAAAGCAGTTGATTAAGAAAATAGATAATCATCCATTTATCAGCAGCGTGAGTAGATTTTACAGAACATTACTCTGATATTGTGCTTTTGGTGGTGAACTGAATGCCTTCCTGCTGAAGTCTCCTCAAAACAGGTGCATAGATATTCTTCGTTATTGGTACAACAAGTCCTTTAGTGTTCAGCTCACCTGAAAAGAACAACAGAGTGTTAGCTTGAATTTGCATCCCATTCCAGATGAGAAGTGTCATGGTTAACATGCATATAAAAAAGCAAAACACGAAACAATCAGAAAGATCAAATGCAATTTTTGCACGTATAGAGCAAGTAGACTTGATGTGGATATTTTACCATCCAGGACCATACGAGCTGCAATAGCAGCAGGGTAGCCCACTGTTTTGGCCATGGCAGAAAAGCCATTAGCATCTCCATAGACCACCAGACTGATGTGCTTCATCTCAAGTTCTCCTGTAGGATGTCTGATGCCAATCTTATTCTTCATGATGATCATATCTCTCTCTCCTTTATCTGATATAACATGAAATGGTATGATAGCTTAGCCTTCAGTTCCAGACAGATAATGTTTTAAGTGTGACAGGTGGATATCTATAGTTTACCGAAAGACAGCTTAGCCTCCAGGTGTTTAGCAAGTGCTTCCAGGATGGTGTTAGCATGAGGCACAGGCTCCTCACTCAGCATCCCAAACCTGGAAGAGACAAACATGTCTACTTGGATTACAAGATCCAAACAAAATCCTGAAAGAGATTGAAAAAAGAGTGTCTGTGTTGATCTGGTTCAGTTTCACTACGCACCATTTGAGAGTCTGCATCCTGAACTCATCTCTTCCAATTTGATTGAACACAGCTTCCTCAAAAGACTCAGTGCTAACATCAGAGGTCAGGCCAATCTGCTTACACAGGAGCTCTTTCTGCAGGAAAGGTGGAAGCACTATATTAAAATCTAAAAAATATGAGCTGTTTTTCATGTGCTTCTAGTTGTATTTGATCCACACCGATCATTCTATACATTAATATATATAATTAACATGTGATCTTCAATGGCGTCCAAAATTTATTTAATGATTAATTTCCGGGTTTTTATTGTTTTTATTATATTTACTTTTATTGACGTTAGTCTGTTTTCACTTTGGTTAACTGTTTTCTACGTTACCCACAATGCCAGTCAATTACCTGCTGATAGTGGCACAAGGAGAAATTAACCCTTGCGTCATGTCTACTTAAAGGAGCGCGATGCAGCAGCACTTTAGTCCCACATCCTCACCTGTACACTTTGCTCAAGCAGATAAAATTCCACAGCTTCATCTTTAATGCTAATACCGGCATCAATGCCATCATGCTCATCATCTCATGGGTTGCTATCTAGCCTGAGCAGAGTCTCCACTGTAACTCATAGCAACTGTCATATACACTTACCGAGCACTTTATTAGGAACACCTACTCATTCATGCAATTATCTAATCAGCCAAGATTATCTGTTGCAGATACGAATTTGACCATGGCATGATTGTTGGTGCCAAACGGGCTGGTTTGAGTATTTCTATATCTGCTGATCTCCTGGGACATTCAGGTATATGAAATAAAAAACACCCAGTGAGTGGCAGTCCTGCTGACAGAAACGCCTTTTTGATGAGAGAGGTCAGTGAAGAATGGCCAGACTGGTTCGAGCTGACAGAAAGGGTACATTAACTCAAATAATCACTATGTACAATTGTGGTGAACAGAAAAGCATCTCAGAATGCACAACATGTCGAACCTTGAGGTGGATGGGCTACAACAGCAGAAGTCAAGTTCCACTTTTGTCAGCCAAGAACAGAAAACTGAGCCTGTGATCCAGTGGGCACAAGCTCACCAAAACTGAACAGCTGAAGACTGGAAAGATGTAGCCTGGTCTGATGAATCTCTGCTAAGGCAGACAGATGGTAGGGTCAGATTTTGGCACCAACATCATGAATCCATGGACCTATTGTGCCTTGTGCCAACAGTCCAGGCCCGTGGAGGTGGTGTAATGGTGTGAGGAATGTTTTCTTGGCACAATTGGGCCCGTTAATACCAATCATCACTTGAATGCCACAGTCTATTTGAGTGTTGTTGCTGACCATGTGCATCCCTTCATGGCTACAATTTACTCATCTTCTAATGGCTACTTCCAGTATGATATTGCACCATTACACAAAACATTTCAAGCTGGTTTCATGAACATGACAGTGAGTTCAGTGATCTTCAGTGGCCTTCCCAGTCAGCGGATCTGAATCCAATAGAACACCTTTGGGATTTGGTAGAACGGGAGATTCACAGCATGAAAATGCACCTGAAAAATCTGCAGAAACTGTGTGATGCGATCATGTCAACATGGACCAGAATCTCAAAGGAATGTTTCCAACATTTCGTGGAATCCATGTCACAAAGAACTGAGGCTGTTTTGAGAGCAAAGGCCTATCCAGTATTAGTATAGTGTTCCTAATAAAGTGCTCGGTGAGTGTAGCAACATTGCATTTTGCAGCACTTTCTGTTGCTGGAAAATGCTGACTGAGAAGAGAAATTCTTTCTCTTTTGTTTTTAGGAGCAAAACCTTAATGTTATCTGTTACATTTGAGATCACTGAAATTTTTTCTCCCATTAAACACCACTGTAACTGTGCTAGCAAGCAATGTCCTCCTGTGAGATCAGCACAGCACACAACAGCTAGCTTCTCACAGGAATAATGAAATTGCACATTTAGAAATAAATAAATGCCAGAATCACTAAGCACATCACAAATATTTAAATATACACATATTTAATGTGTTTCGGGTAGAGCCTTACCCTAACTACAGAAAAAAGTCTCTGATCTCTGATTTCTAAGAACAAGCAACCACTTAAAGCATTTAAAGCAAAGGGAAAAGTTCAATATTCAATATTTCTAAGTCGCCATTTAAATTTTCAGTCAAGTTGTTGCTGATAATTTGCAATTTTTTTGGTATTAAATTAGAAAAGAATGCCAAACAGAGGCATTTTCACTAATGGCCTCAATGTATATAAGTAAATTAAGTGTGTACCCAGGAGACAGGATCGGCTGTGTGTTCCAACATTGGGCAAGGCTCAGTGTTGATCAGGCCTAGTTTTACAAAGCTGCTCATTGCTCTGGAGAAGCCCTGTGGGAACAAAGCACAAAGACATGCTGAAAGTGTTCACTCAGGATGCCATTCCTTTCTCGCCTGGGACAAAGGAATAAGTTCTAAAAATAAATCACCTCTCTGAGTTTCTGGGGTCAGAAATATCAATGGTATGTGTGAAATCTAGCTCAACCTGAAAATCTAGCAGCTGCACACATGTCTAGACAGTAGCAGGAGAGAACTCTACTAAAATTACAAGCTTCTCATTACAGGCTTTGTATTTATTATTATAAGATCAGGCTTATCAAGTTGTATTATTATGGCTTAGAATTGTGCACCAAGTTGTCGTACAAGCTGTAGTACAAGCCTAATTGGTCTGACAGAAAATGGTTGCTGGGTGTAAAACCTTAAAGCGTAGAGTCCCTCTGATCAGTGTGTGTGCAGACTCAATGCCATAGGCTTCAGCATATTTGGTGCTGTCTCGATTGGGAAAGCCCTCAAGGTTAAAACCTGGCAAGAAGTCCATGGGCACGGTGGCATCCATTAGAGACCCACCAGGGGAAATACTGATCACCTGGAAAACACACACACACACACACCAAACAAAAACTCTTACACCAGTGCCGTCCACTATTAAATTTTTTTTTTGATTTAATTCAATTTTTAATTTTTTGGAATTAAATCTGAACATTAGTTCACTGGGAAAAAAACACACACTGGTACCCTAATTAAAAGCACAGCGAAGAAATAAGAATTAAATACATTGTGCAGTGTAACTCACATTAGCATTAATCAGTGTGCTCTTCTCATGCTCTTTCATCACTCACAAAAAAAAAAAAAGAATAGTGCACCTCCTATTTGTATCTGTATTTGTATCTGTTTAGAACACATTATCAGTTCAATCTGATTAATGTATTTGTATTTGGTTAAATTATTCACATTTGGTTTATCCCTAGAATACACATACCTATATACCTCAATGCTACCTACATTTGTTGGCCCTAATTTAAACGTAGTCTATCACTGATATTATTGGCTGGAGGATCATTCTCAGCACATCAGTGACACTGACTGCAGCAGTGTGGCTGAGGTTTTAAACTGTGTCTTAACTTACTGTCTACTTTATTATACACATCCACCATGTAAATGTTCAGTTAGAGATGGCAACTCAGTCAATACAGTGTGTGTTAATTGTCCTCTATCGCCTTTTCAATGTCAGTTTCCAACCTTAAAACCAATGCTGGCTGCTGGACTCTTTCCATATCAGCAGTGACATGGAGGTGTGTAAAAATCCTAGAAAACATTGGTGCATCTGATAAATCATATCAGCTCAGACCAGCATCACACTCACTAACAGCAGTGTAACATAACAGTGTGACTTCTGTGTTGCGAACAGTCCATCACTTAAACAACACCCTTAGTATTATTTAACCCGTGGTCCTGTCTTAGTCCTATTCAATTAACAGATGGAGTACTGAGGTGGTGACAAACTGATCATAGCAGCAAATGTGCAAGGTGCACCTAATAAAATGGCCAAGCTCAACCAAGCTCAACCAAACAGTTATACACATTTATAATTGTAATTCCAATATATAGTGTTCATAAATTCATCTCCAACTTTTCCCTTTATCGCAAGGGATTACAATGAGTGTTCTTGACATAATATGTTCACAAGGGGGCTCTTTCATTTTTTTTTTTTTTTTTTTTAAATATAGCTTTGAAATCAGTATGAAAACCGGATGTTGGTATCACCAGCACTACTCCTCATTCATCAGGTTACCGAGCTAAAATGTCAAAAGTTAGTAAAAAGATAAAACACATACCTTGTTTTTTTTTCACTTTCCACTTTTGACATTATAAAAGTATAATATTACAGTCATGTCCCTGTATTTATGTATGAGTTACAATGTGTTATCGCATGGTCACTAAGTTGCTAAACTGAAGTGACTACGCAGGAGTTCACTGCCTGCTATCAGTCAGCTGTAAGCTAGGTTTATCAGCAATTACATATGCATAATGTTTTATCAAAATAAATTGTTGTTTTACAATCATTAGCTAAGTGACAACACATTGAAAATATATCGATAGGAAAGAAATTCGCACTCATGAACCACAGTCCTCAGGGTTTATTTCCCATATTTAAAGAAAGGAAAAGCGATAAACGAGGCAAACTCACAAACTGAGCAGCTATGGGTTAAACTTCTCTCAGTTTAACAACATTTTATTTTGTTGTATGTGTTTGTTTTTATAGAACGTGATAGACTTATAGCAGAAAATAGTCATGGTCTCATCCTGTCTAGAGTGTGTGGGAGACTAAACACCTAAAAACCCTTCCATCCATCCATCTTCTGTACTGCTTATCCTACACAGGGTCACAAGGAGCCTGGAGCCTATCCCAGGGGGCTTGGGGCACAAGACGGGGGGTACCCTGGATGGGGTGCCAACCCATCGCAAGGCACAATCGTGCACACACTATGGACAATTTAGAGGTGCCAATCAACCTACAACACATGTCTTTGGACTAGGGAGGAAACCGGAGTACCCAGAGGAAACCCACAAAGCTCGGGGAGAACACGCACACTGGGCGGAGGCGGGAATCAAACCCCCAACCTTGGAGGGGCAAGGCAAACGCGAACCTATACTTAAAAATATTAAAGTGAAAAAGAGAAAGTGAAGTGTGTCCAAATATGGTGACCCATACTCGGAATTTGTGCTCTGCATTTAACCCATCCAAGGGCACACACAGTAGTGAACACACACACACCCCCGGGGCAGTGGGCAGCCTTTTTTGCTGTGGCGCCCAGGGAGCAGTTGGGGGTTCAGTGCCTTGCTCAAGGGTCTCACCTCAATCGTGGTATTAAGGGTGGAAGAGAGCGCCCACTTCACTCCCACCCCCCACCTACAATCCCTGCCAGACCTGAGACTCGAACACTCAACCTTCGCGTTACAAGTCCAACTCTCTAACCATTAGGCCATGACTGCCGTACTACAGGATCATTGTGCTCAGAAGGTGCTTCTACTGTTACCTTAAACAGGTAACTCTACCAACAGGTACATGCCCAAAATTCCTAATCTAAAGGGTGAATTAAAAACAATCAATTAAATTCTGTTGACTGTGATCCAATTAATAAGAATTAATATAAAAATTATTTTTAAAGTATTTCATTGTGTGCCTGTTAATGTAGCTACAAGCTAGGAATGTTAATGAAAAAGTAGTCATTTCACAACAGAATGACTTTACATCAGGTATTACTTGGCTTGTTTTTCTTTCAACCACTTTTTACCTGGTTGTTTTTGCGATAAGTGGCAGGACTGATGGTATTGAGCAACACTCCATATGGACTCCAACTGAATTTGTAACGCAGTGGATTGTCAGAACACTCTGGGGTGGGAAGACCACCGCAGAAAGAGCTGTAGGATTCCACCTGTGTGGGAATAAGGGAAAATACTGCAAATCAATAGCAGAACATACAAAAAACAAAATGGCTAAGAGTCCCATCTTTTCATAAGACCACCAAATCAACATGCAACACAAAGTGTAAATACACTGGTCAGATGTCTGTCATGGATGCTAATGATTCTACCAATGGTGATATATCACACCATCACACATAACAGTAAACACACATGACAAGTAAACACATTACAAATAAACACAAACACACAATACCTACAGTGCAACCGTCTGCCTTGGCCTGGTCGATGCACTCCATGGCCAACATGTGATCAATGCCAGGGTCCAGGCCCATCTCATTGACTATGGTGATGCCAGCCTCCTCAGCACTGGCAAAACATGCAGCCGCGATAAAGCAATGTGAACACATCAGCGAAGGCAGCAAACAGGATCACAAGCTGGCAATATAATAACTTCAAACAATGTTTACCACTTCTGGAGCTCTTTCATGGCTGAAGACTGGTAGCTGGCTGTCACTAGATTCACCTTCTTACTGATGCAATATTTAGCTACCAAAGGATGATAATTATATGGCAGCATGCTAAAGATAAAAAAACAACAGGAAAAGATTAGCTGTGCTTTTTTGTAATATAATAGTGTAATGGTGGAAAACAAATTGAGGGGTTTATGATGGGGTCCATGCCTGATGACCAGGTCATGATCCTTGACCAGGGACTCGAAATGGCCCTCTTGGCTAGTCACATCAAGCCTCACAGGTATGGTGTTTGGATATTTGGCAGCCAGTTCCTCAGCCTGACTTAGAAGCACTGATGCTGAAAACGACCATAACAGAAACACAAGTTTAGATGCACTTACTCAAAATAAACTACAGGGAACTACCGCTTTTAAAATAAGTCTAGTAGGATTTCTAAGCTGTAGTCCATAGCACTGACCCACTGTGACTTGGGTGCCAGGATCCCTGGTGAGATACTCAACAACTGGGCAGGACACATAGCCAGAGCCTAGCAGCAAGACACGCTTCATTCCGCTTTTCTTCAGGATCTGTTCTGATTCCCTGTGAACCGGATGGCACAACCATGAGAAAGGATACACACACACACACACACACACACACACACACGCTTTTAAGTGTGACATGATAAACTTTTGATAGAAGAAATCCCAAACGCCACTGAAAGCAAGGGAAGGTACGATTTTTGATCACCAGATCAAAGAGTGAAGGAACATTTTCTTGGTTTTATTGGTTTAATTATTCAAATGTCAACCGTGTAATAATTATCTATTTAGACTGTAACATCCATGTGAAGCGCAATTACATTAAACACATCCAACACATATAAAACACCTCTATATGAAGCTGATGGATGAGTGACAAATGCAGTCTATAATCACTTGGATTTTTCGTGTTACCAGAAGCGTTCTACAGAACATCTACTGCATGAAAACAAAGACATGCAACAAAGGCAAGAGTGAGTGAGGAGGAACTAATCTACTAGCAGAAGCACAGGGAGGTTGACGGCTTTTCATAAAGTAAGTTGTCGGAGCGTGAAAGAAGGAAAATGTGAAAGAAAAATGAAGATGGTCTTATGAAAATCTGCAACACCAAAAACAATAGAACATCTATGGTTAAGATGATACATTGTGTGCTTTAGAAATTGTGGAAAGTGATTTGGCTGATGTGAATAGTTTGTAAATGTGAATTTTGTCAGAATTTTTTAAAATCTTGGATGGCTTTAAAAACACAATAATAATAATAATAATAATAATAATAATAATTGTTGTTGTTGTTGTTTTTATTGTTGCATGCCAAAAATCAAATTTTGGGACGAGAACAAGTGGGATATGGTGGCTGTGATGAGAGGTAACGAGATGCTCTACCCGGGAGAGAAAGCTCCATGCTGGAGTGCTCTAGCCATGCAAGATGTTAAGGCAGTGAGGGAGGCACAGAAACCACACGTTGACTGCACTGTGCCTGAACAGAACACATATGGCTGGAGGTTAGTGTGAACATAAAACTGTATATGATGATGGGGTTGTCTGGAAAGTAGTGCTTTTGGGTTTGAGGGGAAAAGGATTTGCTTTCTTTTGAAATGACAGTGTAAAGATGCTTGAATATTTGGTGCAAGATTCCCCCTCAGGGGGATCATATCTCCTGGGGTTAGTAACATACAAGGCAAAAACACAAAGTTATCAAATGTATTACAAATGCATTCAAATTCCAAATTAAAGTAAAACAAATTCACACAAATTTGTCATAACTCCATGCTGATCCTCAATATAAACTGATCTAGGTACTTAATTTTAATTTAGAGGAAGGTATTTCAGTCTAACAAAACAGTACGAAAATTTGCAATGATCATAACCAAAGTGTTAAACAGAAAAAATACATTTTGCAAATAACTGATAATTGGAGGGGTGGGGGGTTTGCTAAGGTTCAGGGGTAGCTGTTTTACTTTGGCACCCATCTACTTTAGTATGTTATTCATGAAGGACGGTTTAAATAGATAGTTGCCTAATTAGATAATACCAAGTCACAACACAGTATTCGATTTTGCATAATTCTGCAAAACAAAACAAACAAAAACAAAGTACATTTTGGATTAATTAATTACTTAAAAAAAAAATCAAAACATTTTATACTTCTAACTAAACAGATAATCGTGACATATGTCAATTATGATTCTATAATAATTGACTTTTATTCTTTCAGTCACACACGGGAAAGGCACAGGCTTCAGCTGCCAGCTGCATTTGACCTTTTGTTTTGAATGGCTGACATTTTGTTGATTTTACGACTGTGTATTTTACAGACATTAACGCATGCAAATTCATCATGTAAGGAATAACACAATATAGTGGTGTGTTCCATTCGTGAGCAAATCAGTGTTTTTGAATGAATCTTTTAAGTGAACAAATCGTTCTCGTTCATTTCCATGTACTGACTCACATATTTCGTTCAGAAACAGTGCAGTTGAAAAGTGTGCAGCACAAGACAAGCTTGTTGTGCTGTTGTTGTGTTGTTCATAGCATAAACCTCTACACACGAATGTGTTGTTCATAGCATAATCCGCTATACATGAATGTGTAAAAATGACTGATGGCAATTTTTAAAAATTATTGTAGTTTTGAAAACTACTTCATACACATATGTAAAAATGTTTATTTATATTTAAAAATAAAAATACTTTGGTATTCTCAGTCATGAAAACTTCAAAACTAGCCTGCACTGACTTTCTCTTTGTGGACTGGACATGCCAATTTTAATAAATCATAATATTAAAACTTGTCTCTTGAAAACTTAGTGTTTTTAAAAGAATGTGTTGAGTGAATCAAACAACGACTTACTTGTAGTATCTAAAAAGACACTCGCTGGCGCCACTTACTGGTATACTGATATAACTTATGGAAAGAGTCGCTGAACGAATCAAAGAACGAATTGGAACAATTCTTTTTGTTAAACAGAGATGAATTGAAATGACCCCCTTTGTCGTAGATGTTATTCCGCTTATACCACAGCGATTTGCTAACCATTACAATGGATTTAATTTATTATGGTTTAATTTGGATGGTTTCATTTATTAATGAATGATAATGCAATTTAATGTTATAAAATGTTTTATACCACAGCACGGTTGAATGCTCGAATCTGATTGGTCAAGGTATGTATTATTTTTGTAATGGCTTGGAAAGTAGTTCCGGCTGTACCATGAACTATAGGTTTATATTAATGCGCTCGTTCCAATACGTCAATGTACAGTAACAGCTTATTCACAGGGACTTGTACAGCGGACATTCCACATAAACTAATAATAAACGAATGTAAAAACATGTTTAACAAAGTAAAATGTAGAATCGTTTTTGTGGTGAAGTTTTTTGTAAGGAGACATTTATTTAACATTTATGGAAGAGGTCTCAGTCGTAAGGGCTTTGCACGGTGTCAGTCACAGTGCTTTAAAGTCTTCAGGACAGAGGAGCTTGTACTTTCCAAACCGGTTTCTCGGTAGAATGACGAGCGAGAGATAGCTTGTAGATAGCGATCCAGGTGCGTGCACATGTGGGGGTGGGGCAGGGGCAAGAGAGACTGGTAAGGGAACGTCTATTTATCGCATCTACAACAAGTGAGAACAGGAACTAACTTTTTCCACAACATTAAGTCTAACTATAAACCGATAAAACGTTGTTCATTAACACACTAAACATTGTAATCGTTGCGGTATAAGCGGAATAACACACCACATTGTGCTGTTATCTGAAAATAATGGACTTACTTATCCATAATACTAATCCATATAGTAATAAATGTTAATTATATACTTGCTTGTTGTTAGCTAAATCATTAAGCTGTTGGACTTCTGATCAAAAGGTCATGTGTTCAATTCCCAGCATTGCCAAGCTGCCACTGCTGGGCCCATGAGCAAGGCCCTTAACCCTCAACTGCTCAGTTGTATAAATGAGAAATGTAATTTGCTTTGGATAAGGACATCTGCCAAATGCCAAATATGTAAATGGGTCCCCAGTGATTTACATAAATGTAAATCTCAAGGTAATGAACTTAACACGTCTGCCAATTTACCTTCAGAGAAAAGCGAAGTGGCCCAGCGCTGAGTGCGCCGCCAGGGCCTGAGGGGGCGGGGCTTAGACCGTGTCAGACCACACTGGAGTGTTCAAAACTACTACGCAGCTGTCAATCGTTTCAGACTCATGTCTTGACTGGCTTATCTGCCATTTTATTAGAAAAAAGAAGCCTGCTCTTTTGGCATATTTTTTAGATAATAACTCGTACCAGCATACTCCAGTAAGAGTACATCGTAGAGTACTCCGATAACAAAACGCGGAGCTCCTACAAATAATGTGTAAATGTTGGCAGGTCTGCAAATCCAATACACAGACTAAATATAGGGAAAGACTGTATAAAAAGTAAAAGTAGGATGACCTACTAAGTACTTATAATGTTTCACACACACAAAAATTTTTTTTTAAAAATGTCCAATGGTTTTTATGTGCAATCCTGTACAGGGAGAAGTCGTATTCTGAAGTCTTGTTATCTCCCTTCACATAAACAAAAACCTTGAGAAGCATAACAAATTACTTCACTAGACAAAACACTGAGCAGAGCTTAGCTACATATGTAGACCTATTCAACCTATTCTTTACATTTAGGTCACTTTAAAAGCAATTAAAGAGGTTACACAACACATTACTATAATGAAACAGATAAAAATGAGCATTGACAATGCATTATCTGTTCTTCAGTCTTCTTCAGTCTTTGGAGTGATGTGCCCAAAATCAGTGACTTGGTATGACAGAGCTAATGTATGAAGAACTGACATTACATAAAGTTCCCTAATCTTTTACTAACACGCATAAACATAACAGCTCTTGTAGCTAAAGGAGAACAGACATGCTTTATTCTTCCAAACACTGTACATAGCACACACGCATGCAATGTCTCTTACCTTTTCTCTCTTAACTTCTGAATGTACTCAAACTTAGTAGTCAACTTCCCGTTAGATGTTATTACAGCCTTGGACGAGACCAAAATGAGATCAACATATGATCAATGTACAAGTTCAGAAAAGCATTAACAGTCTTAAACCAGCCAGTAACTCAACAGAGACACACAGAGAGAAGAAGATCAAGTTAAGCTTTAACTCTCAGGCTAGACAGCTTAAGCAAAGCAGTCACAAAGTAGTTACTTAATTAAGCAACTATGGATATGCAAAAAATGTTAAAAAATACCCTCTTGTCAGGCAGAGTTATGAGCTGACATATTTGAACACAGGCTAGATAAAAGGACATTGGGACACATCTCACAGACTTACATCTCTGACTTGTGGAGAGAAGTTCTCTTCATCCAGTGGTCTTGTCGCATCTGACTGAAGCTTAGGATATAAAGATTACAAGAAAACAAGACTTAATAATTAACAGAAAACAGTTAACAGTTTAACTGACCGAACCAAACCTTCTTGTATCCAGTGCAGTCTTCTCCAAAAGTAAACCAAACTGATAAGGAAGCTGATTATTACTTACCCCAAAGTGCTATGTCTTACCATTTCCCAAATGTAGGGGAACAAGCGATTGCCAAAATACTCAGTAGCCTCAATGGGAAGCTGGGCTGGCAAGTTATCAATAGAGCACATGAGAATGCCATTTCCTTCCACACTATGAATAAGAAAAGAGAAGAAACAATGATGCTTTCTGTGAAGTATTTACAGCTCTCTCTTGTTTTTGAACAGCAGTAAGTCACACTCATACCTGTCGTGGTCTATGTGCTGGTTGGCGTCATACATGCAAAAGGGCTTCTCAATGGTGGTGCACTCTGTCATGAACTCAATGGAACCACCTGTATCTGCAGAAATGTCACAGATCGCCAAGAACCTGGCAAGGATCGATAAAGAAAATAGAAATATCATCTCGGAATATCTTTTCATTAAATCTCAGCTTAGTACAAAACACAGCTACGCAAAATAGTCCACAAGACATTTCTTACATCCCTATCTTAAATGTTAGCATCAGTGCAATTACAATAATCATTAAGTTGACCCATTTTATATTTAAAGTTAAAATATTTAGCTCACAATCAAAACCCTATGATCAATATAAAACGATCAGGTCTTTCCAGAAAACAGGAAGAAGAAATTGCTTTTCAATTAAATAATAAACCTATGGCTCTTCTCTTTTAATGGACCACAGTGGTGGTACCAAAATAGGCTACCAGGAAAACAGCAAATGGAAATACATATCAAGCAATAAGAAAATGTAAACACTCATAGAAAGCTGTCATGATCAGCAAATGGTTATGGTTGCACAGAGAAAGTCGGCAGCTGTTTCATAGAAAAAGGCTGATTGTGGCAAAGAGGGAGAGTTCCTCCGTTAAGAGAGAGCTGATCAAGAATTGTCTCCAGGAAACTGCAGATATCAGATATAATTATGAAAATTCTTATCTGAAACTGAAACTCAGGACACAGTGGGCAATACACAAAATGTAACTTTGATAAATGGACAAACTGTAAGTTCAAGAGCCCAATTGCAGGAAATACCGCAAAAGTGAAAATTACTGATGAATAAAGGAAATATTTTGAATAAATGCAACAGAATAATTTAAAAAATTCTAATTTGCACAGAGTTCCTGGGAACTCTGTTGCTGCCATTGAGTCTCCTCAGGGTAAAAATATGTTTCATTGCATTATAAATATGAGTTTGCACACATGAAAAGTCCCTTTGTTGTTTATTACCATGGGAAACCCAAAGAACACAAAAGTTACTGATGGTTGTTGACAAGTCAGACAATAGATTAAAAAGGCCGTTAAAAATACAAAAAAAATACAATGGGTACCCTATGGGGTTACCCATTGTATGCATATGCAGTGTAAAATATGATGGCATATCAGTGATGCAACAATCAGAGAAATGTTTTGGACCAACCATCTCAGTCTCCAGATCTGAACCCGTGGTTTGAACTGTAGCCGGAAAACCACATACCCCACAGCTTAGTATATTAAGGAGCTTGAAATATTCAGCATGAAGGGGTCCAAAATCCCTCAAGTATCTCCAGTCTTTTTAGACATTTCATGAAGACACTTATAGTTATTATTCTCTCCAACGGAGGCTTCACCAAGTATTAACTGTAAGGGTGCAGATAATTTTGTTTTTGGATTAAAAAGTGAATCAAACTAAGGCCAATCAGAATTGTATAGTTAAAACATACAGTTGACTAAAGCAAGTATAACACATGCTATATATTATCTAAAATAAAACACATGATTTAGAATCTAACATCTTGTATATAACACTTCGAACCACCAAATGATGTACTGTAACTGAGGAAAACTAATGACGTTGAACAAAATCTCACTTGTGTGGCAGGGAGGGCCAGCCTTCTGTCATTGCGGCTAAAGATTTTGAAGGTCTCATAAGCTTCTGTGCATCCAGTCGCCGCAGCAGCCTTGGAGTGTGTGGGTCCCAGTAGATGCCGTTTATCAGACAGGTTGTGTAAGGTGCTACCTTTAAACACAATGGCTGAGGTCAATTTCTCCTTCTGTTGTTAATTTCTCTCTTATGTTGCTTACATGTAAATTATTGTCTGCTAGTGAAAACCAATTACAAGCGAACTACTGTGAACGACAGCCTCATTAAAAATTGACAAATTAACATTAAACATGGCTCTTAGTGACAGTAAATGAGTCTAGGAATGAGCACATCTCTACTGGGTATAAAAACCTTGAGCATTACACAAGAATTTTATTCCTCTTGAGTAATTAATGAAGAAATGACTTAACTAGCCCTCTTGAGCTTTAATATGTTAAATGACTCTGTGAGCTGCACATTCAATTCATAGCTCAGTGAGCCACTACTGTTTTAACATGTTTTTTGAAGTCATTGTGCCTCATTTATCAAGATGGATACAAACAGATTTGTAAATCAACTGTAGGACTATTTATTTGGTGTTCATGAAAATCCTGTAGTTAGTATCCTACTCGTGCTCCTGAGTGCGTGTAAATTTATGCATAAGAAGCCTAATAACATAAACCTCTATTGACCAGCTTCAAATCATAATTTGTGATGAGTTACTGCACTTTTATATAGGGATTATGCTGTCAAGTTTAAATACCATAAGTATTTCAATTACAAACTTAAATTTTTGAAAGTTCTATGAAACCCAGTCATTTTGTATGAATAGCATGAACTAAAGAAGTATTAGATATAAAACAATTAAAGAAAGCAGTCCAACACCTCCATAAATTAATAAGATAAGACCAGTCCTTCAGGTAAAAAGAAATGCAGCTGTATAAGGGGAGGATGCACTACAATGGCTCAGACAGTTTTAATGGCATCTTGTTTTAATGCTGTGCAACACTTCATTACAGCCAGCACTAAGTGACAGATAAGTGACCGACCTGGTATAAGATGCAATGAGCTGTATACTCCCTAGTGTGCTGCATGCCATCACTGGCTTCCTATGACACATACCCTTCTGCTTCAGGGCATCAGGGAGGCCACACTGGTGTACAACAGATTTCTGGTTGAGAAGCTTTGCTTTAAATAAAAAATAAAAAAAATAGTAGTTCCCTGTGTGATGTGTTTGGTGTCCACGATCACCTGGGACTTAACCTTTTCAGGTGCTGTTATGCCATTAAATAATATATATTTTATTTGGCATATGCAGGAGTCAAGATGAATTTCACTTCTAACTCAGAGAAAGTTTATTATTATTATTATTATTATTATTTTGCTGTTTACTCATTTCAGCACTGTGAGCTTTGTCTTTTATGAAGTTTTGTTGGCGTCACTAAATGTAAATCAGCTATGCCATACATGTGACTGGTAATTTACAGGTGATTTACATTTATCAACATACACAAGCAAGTACGAAAAAAAATCAGCGTTTCCAAAACTTTTGTAAATCTAGCGGAAATGTTTAGTTCAGTTTGGCTTAAGCAAACATTTACATACAACTTCACTTAAAGATTGATAAATGATGGACATTATTTTTAAGAGAATTTAAAACTGAGGTAGCAAATATGTACTGCCCATCATAAAGTTAGCTCAAGTCAATGCTCAGGGCAGTATACTGAAAGAGTGAAGAAGGAAAGATGAATCAGACGTAATATTCCTGGGCCTGAATTTGCCACAAAACAATCAATATCAATAACAAATAAAAAATTAATTCACTAGCAACTGCATGTATGTGGATGCCATGTCATAGCAGAAAAAAGCACAAAAGCAAAGCATAATTTTATATAATGTATATACTTTTAAGTACTTGTATTCATCATGAGGTTTGTAAACTATCATATAAGATTCAGTAAAAATATAAAAAAAAAAAAAAAAAAAAACATTTTGGATATTTGTACATCCATAGTACTCACAGTGGATCTGAAGTGAGAGGTGTAACGCTCAGGATGGTGCTCATACTCAAAAGGATCATAAACCCCATCACTCTTTCGAATTAAATGGTGGTGTCTGCTGATCACTGTACCATAAACTTTTGTCAGGTCTGTAGATACATCCATAATAAACCCAGATTATCAACAAACAATATCAAGTCAAAGTGAAGAAAATTACACAGACAAAATCAAAGAGTGTATCCTGTATATTGCATGCTCAGGTTAAACCAAATGTGACAAAAAGGTACTCATCAAGAACTAAACATAAAAGAACAAATAAAAATGGGTGGAGGCAATACCTCCTGATTTGGAGACCTCTTTCAGTTCATGTGGCTCCACATATTCACATGGAAGCTCATTGAAAATGTCTTGTGCACCCTACAGAGATTGATTAAAATGAAGTTATGGTATAATAATGGCATAATAGACGCCATAATTTGTAATGTGATTCCATAAGGGAATTGTACTGTATTTTTCATACGTACCTTAGATACATTGCCTGTACCAGTGAACACAAATGTGAGTGGACCAATGGACTTAGGCATGAGGCCCAGTGAGATCTCATACCCACAATCCCTCACTGCTTGTATGGCTTGACTGACGTTCCTGTAATTGTGTGCCATTCCAATATGCTGTTACGTAATTGAGGGAAAAAAGTGGTACATTAAGCATTTATTTAAATGAGAGAATTTAGCCCTTTTAGGACTTAATATGGTATATAAATATGATGCTTACCAAGATTTTTTTACATACATAACAGTCATTGAGTGGCATGAGGAAAAAATGGCTGAGGTGCTAATAAATGGATTGCCCTCCGATCATTCTCTAGCTGAACACTGCCACACTAGGTGAAGCATAAAACATCTAACAGATGAAAGAGATTCATACCATAAAGGGAGTGTGGTGCCCAAGGGCCAGGAATCGGAGACCTAGCCCATGCAAAATGTTAATCATTCCTGCATGAATAGAGAAAATTAGCATTCAAGCCTGTACCACAGCTTTTCCAAAAACCATATTCAGCAACTGACCTTTTCCTCAGTATTCAGTACTGCAGAATCACACAACTCTTTCCAACATGCTAAACCACATCTGGATTGAGTAATTTCATAAGGAATTTCCTAACATTTTCTAAAATTAAGAAAAACCTCACATTAAACATCATGATAAAATGCATTACTTTACCAGCAACACCAGCCCACTTTCCAAATGCAACAATTCTGAACCCATTTTCGTCAACCATTTTCTCATAATCAAGCAGCCGCACTTCCTGGAAAGAGTAAAATGTTGACTTAAGAATCTAAGCTTCTGAAACACCAGTTTGCTCAGAAATAATCATGCATCTTTATCAAAGTATGGTTTATTTTCTTTAAGTTCTTGGTTCAGCAATTATGGCTCTGGCATATAAAGGCTCTGGCATATAAATGTCTGCACAAACTGCATGCAAAGAAGAAAAAAAAAGGATAAATATCCAGAGATCATTGAATAGATTTACCTTTTTGAGTATATCATCTAGAAGACCCATGTTAGCCTCCTGGGCTTTGATGGTGTGGGAAAAGAAAGCGTAGGTTTTTTGTGGAATGACTTTTTCTTCTGGTGGCCTCTTCACACCAATGATGAGAGAAGCCTCTGAGATGTCCTCCTGTATAATGGCTCCTGCTTTCTCATAGAACTAAAAAAAGACATCAGTGTGATTCCACATACAACTCATTTTCTCATAAGAACTGAGGAAGCCACTTAACATGACTGAAAAAGCATCACAACTGTGATGATAGCTGGCAGAAAGAGACACGAATAAGGCATTTTATTTACTGTACAGTAATGGTCAAATGTGCAACATCTCTTTTTAAAATCTAGCTTTTCTTAATTTTAAACTGCAAAAACTATTGCATACCTGAATTTCCATTTGGTGCTTGATATGAAAAACAGATGTGGAGGCATGGGAAAACCTGATCACATGGTCAAGTTGTGACATTTTACACACACACACACATTTCCTGACCTGAAACTGGTGTGTCTCTTGCACATATCTCTCCACCAGGAATAAAGTTCTAGCATTTTAGTGTGTAAAAAAGGAGAAGTGTAAGAGGAGAAAATCACATTTACACATCCAATTTTAGTTCCACTGAAAGACATGCCACCTTGCTCAGTATTTGTTAGCTCATTTAAATATTTCAAAACAATGATGTGAGCATGACATACATTTTGACAGCCAGTATCTAATTACAAACTGAATTGAGTAGGCTTATATCTGTTTCACTATGGCGTATAACTATCCATCAGCCTGATCAAACTGTAAGAAAATCAGACTTAGCTGACAAGGTTTTAGATATCTTTATGCAGTCTAACTGCATTTACTGCTGTGTTTGTTAAATGGCTCCGTACACAACATGACCTTGGCAGACAGAAAGCCAAAGCAGTGTTATAAAGTAGCCTAAATAAAAAGAAAGTCTGATTTTTTTTTTTTGTCATTTTTGGCTGTTTTCCAGAATTTCGCAATGGCAAAGGGGTTTCCCAGACCACCACACAATTAATGAACTACCTAAAACTCACAGACACCAACAGAAAGACTGCTGGTCCTAGAATTGTGGTATCAACAAACAGAACTAACACAGATGGTTTACTGATCAGTTTTGTTGTTTATGCTGTGTGTGTGTCAAACAGGCCCATTTGTACTTACTCTGTTGTGGATGGCTCTTCTATTGGAGGGCTGCACCAGCACTTTGTGGCCTGCTGCAGTGATTTCCTTCACATGTTGCGGGGCAAGGGGTGCCCGTCTCTCCCATACATTAACGTCCTCTCTTCGGATTGCCATCACGCTCTTATGATGACTCGACCTCCGCTGGCTGCGCACACAGCCTTTCACCCTCCTGCTCTGGCCTCTAACAAGTCGCAGCATGGCTCACGCAGGCTTCACGGAAAAGTTATGACTACACAGGTGCAGAGAGGTTAGCAAGGGCCGTGGTGTGAGCATATACAAAAACTTTTTGAATCATTTCAAACACTGACAGTATATGTAGATTTGGTTTTGAAGGGAGAAGACTGCAGCTGAATACAAGAAGACAACAAGTGTTATATATATTCTACATATATATGTATGAAATGAAACACAATACTGCGTGCTGTTATGGGAAAATAATCAATGATGGGGTGATGGGATGTTGGCCTGTTAACAATACAAATCCATTAAATAATAATCCTTGTGTATTAAAGGGGCGGTTTGCAGTTACACAACAAGCCCTTCCCCTCTCCTCTCTCTGTTTGAGCTAGCAGCTATGTTCCATTTGGAGGCGGAGCTAATTTCTGGGCCAGAAAAAAAAAATTGCCAGATCCATTGCTAGCAATATTGTGAATCAAGTATGTCTCAAATGACATGGTTATTGAAGGTGTAGAAAAACTTTTAAAATACAAACTGCACCTTTAAAATATTAAACCACTATATGACACAGGAAATAATAAAGTAAAAGAAGATCCTGCTTTTACATGCTGGCACTTGAAATGGTCTATTCTCTGAATCCTATTAATTAATATCACTGATAAATAAGTATCAAAAAGAAAATCATGCTTGTGTGTAATAAATTACGCACAGGATATGAACTCAACTAAGTAACAGGGTGTTAGATAAATGCAGTGGAGTTACAGAAATAGTGCAGAACAGGTCTTCAGTTGTGTAAGCAGTCAGGTGGAGTACAACCTGCCTGAACACTTTCTCATGTACAGTAGCTCGAGATTTCATTCCTCTCCACTGGGAACACTTATCTACTTTCTGCTGCTTGGCCATGAGCTTCATTTCACTGAAGGCCAGTCTGATTTCTGTGAAACCTAAATATATCTGCTCCATACTGTATACCCGTGGTCACGTGAAACCTTCTTATAAATGTCACCGATCTGATAGTCACCTGTGGTCACGTGACACTGTCAATGAAGCAAATGCTAAGTAGATAGCTGTTTTTGCCATTAAGTCACCACTGACTCGCTTGCAGTAAGTGTTGTAGCTGTACCAAGCGTCTCTCGCTGCAACACCCGACATGTTTACAGTACCTCTACATTCACCTACCTTAGTAGTGCTCTGTGCTGGAAAGGCCGGGTTCACTGACAGACAGCACACACACACACACACACACACTCACACAGACACACACACACTGTACTGGAAACCGGGCAGGTATCAAACACACACGCATTAAAGACACACCACTGACCTGCCAGTCAACACGGATTGCTGCAGTGTAATAAGATCAGCTCTGAGCGGACTGTTTCTACACTGGAAACGCTTCTGACTGTTAAGTGATTCAAGCCCTGGTTCTGTCCGAAATAGCACTTGACTTGCCTCCTACGTCCCACCAATCCCGAGTCTGAGCGAGGATCTGCCTCCTTCCGTGTCCTTGACGTAAGCGTCGCGTTTTTATGACTTCACTGTCTGACACAGGAAAAGTTGTGAGCGCGTGTAGACTGTGCTTCCTAGCGTGTGCATGTGCCACTCCTTATCACTCACCCAAACCTTCACACAGTCAGTAAAAGCATGGAGACCGCTGGTTTGTTTCCGTACTGTATTTAAATGAGTTATCACTCCTGTAATTATGCGAACATAACTTGCTCAATTTTAAAAAGAGCACGAATCCACGCATGGACTTGAGGGCAGGCGATCTGATTTATCCACGAGATGTGAGACTGATAAGCATTTAATAGCTAATTTAAGCGTTTACCGAAGAATAGACAATATAGAAGCCCGTGACTACGCTAGTACAGTGCGTTTACGGTGTAATGCACACACTTCACTTCACGTAGTGTATGGGTGTTATGCATAAACTTCACGTAGTGTAGGGGTGTAATGCACACACTTCACGTAGTGTATGGGTGTAATGCATAAACTTCACTTCACGTAGTGTATGGGTGTAATGCATAAACTTCACTTCACGTAGTGTATGGGTGTAATGCACACACTTCACTTCACGTAGTGTAGGGGTGTAATGCACACACTTCACGTAGTGTATGGGTGTAATGCATAAACTTCACTTCACGTAGTGTATGGGTGTAATGCATAAACTTCACTTCACGTAGTGTATGGGTGTAATGCACACACTTCACGTAGTGTATGGTTGTAATGCATAAACGTCACGAAGTGTAGGGGTGTAATGCATAAACGTCACGAAGTGTATGGGTGTTATGCATAAACTTCACTTCACGTAGTGTATGGGTGTAATGCATAAACTTCACTTCACGTAGTGTATGGGTGTAATGCACACACTTCACGTAGTGTATGGGTGTAATGCATAAACGTCACGAAGTGTAGGGGTGTAATGCATAAACGTCACGAAGTGTATGGGTGTAATGCACACACTTCACTTCACGTAGTGTATGGGTGTAATGAATACACTTTACTTCACGTAGTGTATGGGTGTAATGCATAAACTTCACGTAGTGTATGGGTGTAATGCATAAACTTCACGTAGTGTATGGGTGTAATGCATAAACTTCACTTCACGTAGTGTATGGTTGTAATGCATACACTTTACTTCACGTAGTGTATGGGTGTAATGCATAAACTTCACGTAGTGTATGGGTGTAATGCACACACTTCACGTAGTGTATGGTTGTAATGCATAAACGTCACGAAGTGTATGGGTGTAATGCATAAACTTCACGTAGTGTATGGGTGTAATGCATAAACTTCACTTCACGTAGTGTATGGGTGTAATGAATACACTTTAAGTAGTGTATGAGTGTAATGCATAAACGTCACGTAGTGTATGGGTGTAATGAATACACTTTAAGTAGTGTATGCGTGTAATGCATACACCTCACTTGACGCTTCAGTTACTGTTCACATCAAACATCAGAATGGGGAAAATGTGATCTCTGTGACTTTAACCGTGCAGACAGGCTGGTTTGAGTATTTCCGAAAACTGCTGATCTCCTGGGATTTTCACGTACATGTCTTTAGTTTACACAGAATGGTGTGGAAAATCAAATCATCTTGGTACTGGTTTCCATACACACATCTCAGAATGCACAGCACATGGAACCAGAAGACCACTTCGGGTTCAGGAAACTGGACAACTGCAGATGCTCTTGACCTGCTTCTGCATGATTTATGCATTACTCTGCTGCCACATGATTGGCTTATTGGAATTACTGGAATGTGCAGGCATACAGATGTTCCTAATAAAGTGGACGGTTTAGATGTCTGGTTTTTCCTAAAAGTTTACAAAAAAAAACAAAAAAAAAACAAAGTAGTGTGCATAAACCCCACTGAATTTTTGAACACTGAATGCGGATTATATTAAGCGGTGTAATATGAATGCTTACAGTTAACATTCCTATTTTCGTCAGTTTTGTGAAATGCACATAACTAACAGATGTTAAAACTCCACTCCTAAAGCTTCAGGTGCCTGTAGAACAGAAGGAGTGTGCTGTTGTGGAGCTGGGAGCATTCTCCACAAGGGGGTGTCTTTGCTGCAGTATACAGTAGCTTCTGTACCTCATGATAAACTATAGCAATAAGCACAGGCGAATTTACGAGATAAAGAAGTCGTTATCACAGATAACACCACGATAATAAAATAATAATAATAAGATGCTGTCAGTAGACTAATAGATTTATATTAGAGAAACACCAGACAATAATTGGCTAATTCCCTCAGACAACAATGCATTTTCTCTGAGCAACTTTGCCTTTGCATAGACGTTTTTCTGTGAAATATTACCAGATTCACAGATTAATTAATATACATGTTAATTTATAGAAGCCCACTGGGAACGCTAGGACATGGCCTCACCTCCTCCAGCTTAAGCGCAATGTTCATGACTATTTCCTAATGAGTGTTAATTTTCTCATTAGGCACAGTCCCATTACTCCTACACAAACTGCACAAAACAGGCAAACTGCACACCATAACACACAGTTGGAAATAATACGTTAGGAACGATATGACATAAACCGTAATTTTTATTTTATTTCCCCCTCATTATAATGATTTATAGGTTGTTTTGATGCGAAATCTGATGCCAGTGATAATTATATACAACAAACTCTTGCATAATTCACACCGATTTAACCAAAATAAGCGGCAACAGCATGGCTGATAAAGAACAGCAAACTATAAATATTAAACACTGTACACAATGAAGAAATATACCGTCATCACGAGAATTAGCCTAATTACCCTTAGAACTCACTGTCTTTAAGTTAAAACAATTTCCCGACAAATAATAAAGCAGTCAATAAAGGTGTGGAATAAACCATAGCACGCAGTACATAACCCTGAGAGTGAAAAGAATGGTATCACTGTATAAGTGTATTTCACCGACAAATCTGAAAAACAGAACAAAACAAACCCTAAAAACAAATCTGAAGCGTTTGGTTGCGGGATAGAGGAGTACAGTTTCACAATAAAGAGCGCAGTCTGTGAGAACAGCAGGAGTAGTCAACCGTTCAAACCCGCAGTCCCGCATACCGCCGCGTTCAGCAGCATGGTGGATCTGCCCCCGGTTTGTGCGGGGAGTGGGCTGTTCCGAGCGCACAGCTTGGGAGGAGTGCTCACTGGGCCTCGCGCTGCTCTGCGGGTGTTCCCGGTGAGTGCGGGTCCGGTGAAGCGTCGTGTAGTTTCCGTATGTGCTTCTTCAGGTCGAAGTTCCTGCAGAAGCCTTTGCCGCATGTGGGACACGTGAAGGGCTTCTTGTCGTTGTGCGTGTGCATGTGGAAAGTCAGGTTGTATACCTGGTGGAAGGCTTTGTTGCAGATATTGCACTTGAACTGTTTCTCGCCGCTGTGCGTCAATTTATGATTTTTGTAATTGCCTAAGAGAGGGGAGTGAGAGGAGAGTTTGGCTTGTGAATAATCCAGAATTTAATGTCTAATATCTATATACAATATAATATATTATATTCATATCTTTTTCACATGTCTATGTAAATTCACAATTTGATAAACACACTATAAAAAGGTACAACACAAAGTTAATAAATTAGCAAGTCATGGTGTTAATGACCTTTTTGGTGGAATCCCTTTCCACAGAATTCACACACAAATGGTTTGTATCCGGCGTGGATGCGCGCGTGCGTGTTCAGAGTGGAGCTCCGGTTAAATGCTTTCCCACACTGATGGCATTTATGCGGCTTTTCCTGCAAACAAACATGAGGGAATGAGAGATTACTACCAACATCTTTAAAGGAAAAAATGCGTGATGATTAAAAAAAAAATCTAATTCAATCGTTCGAGGATTTTAGTTACGAAATCACTTCTTTTGTAAAATGGTGGTAATAATTAATAGCTGCAGCTGACAATTTGATCATCACTGAACAATATCACTGAACAATATTACTGAACAATATCACTGAACAATATTACTGAACAATATTACTGAACAATATCACTGAACAATATTACTGAACAATATCACTGAACAATATTACTGAACAATATCACTGAACAATATTACTGAACAATATCACTGAACAATATCACTGAACAATATCACTGAACAATATTACTGAACAATATCACTGAACAATATCACTGAACAATATCACTGAACAATATCACTGGATTGTAGCACTGGACAGCAGTAACCTGCAGTGTTCAAGGATTAATTTGTTAATTAATTAATTAATTTCCGTGGAGGGAAATAATTTGAACGAAAAAAATGAATGAATGTTTTTCAAAAATGATTGTGACTGAAAAAAAAGATTGAAAATGTTTTTCAAAATATCTACCAACACATATAAATGTATGTTACTGAATGTAAGACGAAAATAATTATGGGACCATAAAACAACAACTGATAATAATAATAATAATAATAATAATAATAATAAAAATAAAAATAATAATAACAACTATAATAATAATAATAATAATAATAATAATAATAATAATAATAATAATAAATTTCATGAAATGTACATAATAGTTTAATAAAAATGTACAGAATACTACAAGTACATTTTATAAGAAGAGGAATGGAGTAAATATTAATGCAGTACCTGAGTATGAATAATCTTGTGGCGGCAGAGTGTGCTTGCTTGCCGGAATCCTTTGCCGCACACTTTACACACGAACGGTCTGGCTCCCGTGTGCACGGGCATGTGGCGGGTTAAGTTATAGTGCGCGTTGAACACCTGAAAATGATATTAAATTATAAATGATTACATGTGCAATTCTAAAATCCTGCATTATGACAGACTGAAAGAAAAAAAAACAATGCAATCTTTAATTTTAAAATATTTAAAATGATTTTTTTTTATTTAGTCATGTGTATAATATAATATAATATAATATAATATAATATAATATAATATAATAAAAATGCATACCAATTTTAAATATAAAATTATCTGAAATAAAATCCCGTGTATACCTATACAATAAAATACAGTTTTGCAATTTTAAAAATCTCGAATATAAGTATATAATCATAAATGATAAAAATGTGGTTTGTCTCCTACCTTGCCGCAGACTTCACAGGTGAACACTTTGGCTTTGGCTGGAGGGGAGCCGGGGTGTAACTTGGCGGAGCTCTTGAACAGTTTCTCAGAGAGGATGTGCGCGCTCTCCTTCATGTAGTGCTGCAGCTGAGAGTGGGAGAGCTCCTTCAGCGCCAGCGCTCCGGGGTAAGAGTCCAGGCCGTGCGCGCCCCTGCTTTTCTCCGCCAGAAGGCTTTTGTGGCGAGAGTGTAACGGGGTGTTCAGCAGGTACGAGGCCACCGGGTGCAGGTTGAGCAGGGCGGCGGGCGGAGGCGCGCATGCGCTCTCCCCACAGTTTACGTAGCACACGGCGGCAGCGGCGGTGTGCACGGATGAGTGCGAAAGTACCCGTGGCCGGAAAAGTTTGTACTGTCCAATCGCCGGTGCTGCGTCCCGCTGCTCGCCCTTGGCGCCGGCGCCGATGCTCAGAAGCTCGCCGGCGCTGTAGGGAAACTCGGGCTCGCTGCGGCTCGACTCTAGTCTGTGAAGTTTGTGCGCGGGCTCGTAGGCGAGCGGCATGAGCGGCAGCACGCAGTGCAGCGGGGATGGAGGCACAGCGAGTGAGGCCCGTGTGTCGGCCTTTCCCGCGGCACTGTGCTGAACAGAGTTCGGGAGAGAAAGCATCGACTTGGGTTCCGGCGTCCTGGCCATAATCCGCTCGATCGAGAACGCCAGGGGTTTAGTGCTGGTGACCATGCTTCCTCCCGCCGTGGATGGTGAAGGGGTGCCGAATATCCCCGCCGGGGGGTAAAGCGCGCTCTCCATCATCACCCTGGGACACGTGCGCCTCGTCTGGATCAGGTGCCCGCAGCGCGACTTGTTGCGGATCAAGTTTGATTCCTCTCACTGAGTCGAGAGTGAGGACATGATCGAACGCGGCGGCCCACTGAGCGCACAGCCACTCACACACACTCACACACACACACACACACACACACACGGCGCTAAATAATGCCTATCCGGCCTTGCTCAACAGGGCACGATGGCCACACGCACAACTCCGGCGGCAGAAGGAAAAACAAAGCAAATGAGAAGTGCAGGTAACAGCTCGATTTAGTTTCTGTCAATCCAAACACCTGCTCTCTCTTCCCCCTTGAACCCCGGATGCACTGCTGTGGGTGAGTAAACTCTCCGCGCGCCTCACTGCAGCTCTTTATCAGGAGGCGTCGCGCTCAGCTGGAAAGCGTTGGGCGAATCTCAGCTCCCCGCGCGCCTCTGCTCTGACATCACGCGCGCGTCTGACACGTCAAAAAATCCCAGCGCGTGCAAGACATGACCGGTGTATTGGCTTATAGGTCAGGAGCAGATCACACATCTAAAATAATTATTAATGACAATTTCATTTTAACATACAACCTCTACAAATAACATAGCATATATTACAAATATATCAGAACATACAGTAATAAAACTATTTCCTTTTATGATTAGTGAGTATTTGTCAATCTATTTCAAACCACTTTAAGCACCGAGTCTGATTGAAATTTAGGTCTGCCTTTACACTGCTAAAGCTTTTCACAGTCTAGACAAACAGACTTCTGTAGGCTACACTACTCCTGATAATATTATAAAGCCTGCATTATAAAATCTGTTTTTGACCTTACGAATAGGATTCTCTAAAATAAATAAATAAATAAATAAATAAATAAATAAATAAATGCTAGTAATTTCAAATCAAAGGCTATTTAAGACAAATCAAGCATTTCCTTAAAATAACTAACACATATTCGTTGGGCATTCAGGGTTAAATATCAGTCAGTAATAAATACTTCAGGAGAGAGAGAGAGAGAGAGAGAGAGAGAGAGAGAGTGCATGTAGTTTTCTCACGAGGAAACAGAATTGAAACTCAGCTAGTTAGTAAGAAAGAACACTACTATTATGTGACCGATAAAAATGGTGAATAATCTGAAATTAATATTTTTTTTAAATGAGTAGGAAGAAAACATTAATTTGCCCTTTCGCATATAATATGACATTCTATACGAACTAATATTTATTAGAATGATTAAAGCAATAATTGTCCTATTAAGTTAAAATGGTGTTTACATTTTCAAGGAGGCAATTTTACAGCTTCACTCATTTAGGCTGTTAAAGCGGTGGCAGATGGGTGTCAGATAGCCTGTAATTTACACAGTGCTTTCAGTTAATCAGCAGTCCCTCAGAGAGAGAGAGAGAGAGAGAGAGAGAGAGAGAGAGAGAGAGAGAGCCTCTTAAACGAACTCTTTCAGAACACATTCCTCTTTAAGGCTGTTTGGAAGCTTTAACTCTCTTTACTCTCTCTTAAAGCAGGGTCTCCAGTATCACTTCATGTCCCGCAGATCCTCAACTTTAGTGCTGTAACATGCATCAAACCTTTTTTTAATTAGTCTTTTGTCTAAAACAAAAAACTCCTTGCTTGCATTAAAAAAAAGCATTTTTCTGAGCCCCAGGTCCAAATCTAGAAATGAGGATACATCTGATCTTGTGAAGTCTAAACGTCGAGGATCACTGACCATTCAAATGAACAGTCATTGTATTGCAGTATTACTGGGCGAGAATAACACACACACACACACACACACGCGCGCGCGTAGTTGTAAAGTTGTAATAAAAATACACAAATACTCATTTGATACTGATAGTAGCCTAGAGTGTATATATATATATATATATACATGAATGAAATGTTAAAATAATTTATACAATATATAATAAAATATAAGAAATTAGTACAAATGTGTAGTTGTATTAAAAAGATACAATAAATAATACAGATAGTAGCCTATAATAAGGTCAAAATATTATATATGTTCTGACTATAGAATTAATATAGCTATATTATATATGTTATTGTTCGGATGGATATATAATAATATGTCAGTGGAGAAACAGCAGTAATAACAGCGTCAACAAACGCTGTGTGTGTGTGTGTGTGTGTGTGTGTGCGCGCGCGCGTGTTATAATCCCCAAGCCCACGCGTTTATCACTCCAGCACTTGAGTCAGTTGATCCACACTGCAGCCTGACGGTTCTGCTCTACATTTCCGTGAACACTGCGATTACTGAGCAGAAACACTGCGGCTTTATCTTACTTTACTTGACTTTATTTTCTTTACAGCTTAGCTGCTTTCGCTTCAGAGGAGAAAACACGTCTGATGGCTCGCGAGAAATCAGAAATATGAAAGCAAAGTCTGGACTTGTTCAGTTTTAAGTGAAGTAAAGCGAGCAACAGGCTGATGGGGAGAATGCTGGCTGCGTCTCTGAGCACGGATTCAGCATCATCCTCATGCTAGCTGAAGCACTTTTCCGTATGAAATGGCGGCCTGTGCAGCAGATCATTAGGTCTATATGCTGATGAGCCAACATTTCGTACAGTGGAGGACAAGTGACCCGAGGCTTGAGCTTCTCGGCCAGATGGGCGGTAGGCGGAGGGCGCAGGCTGCTCTTTTCTCCATGCAGCCTGAGAGGAATGCAGAGAGCTTACAGAGACACACAGAGACACACAGAGACACAGAGACACACAGCACAACTCCACAGCACTGCTTCATGCGCTCGCGCACTCAGCTCAGTCCGTCTCAACACACATGCAACCTGGACATGAAGCTTAACATCAGCTCTCAGCTGCTCTTACAGACATTCCCGCACAAGCCATGTATTACACCATCATCTACAGAATAACTAACATATTATCATTATTAAAATCATTCGAATCTAATATAACATTTTATTATATGTAACATATATTTTAAATTATTATAGGCTACTATACACGTTTGTGTTTTATACTTGGCTCAAAATATTTACACACTGATTGTTCATTTGAATCCTGAGTGATTCTCTGGACTAAGAGAGACTGCACAAGGTCAGGTTCTTAGGAATGAGACATGCCCTATCTATCTATCTATCTATCTATCTATCTATCTATCTATCTATCTTGTTTTTTCTTGTCACATTTTTTTTTACACACATTGGTTAAATATCACTTACTAAACCCATCTTCTTTCTCTATTTTTCTATTTCATCTTTTGTTTGCTGTCTGAATTTGTGTTTGTTTTATTTCTTTATATTTGCCAAACTCACTAAGAATGGGCTGAAAAGAGCTGTAAACTATACATATTTTTTCATTTTGTTCCCTTAACAAAGACTTCATGGTCCTCGGAAGAGAAGTGGTGGTGGAGGAGTTAAATCTCAGTCGGCCCATTGTGAATGATGATTGCCCTTTATTAAAATTCACATCTGATAGTAACTTTTTTCTCCTTCATCTTTTAGGCAAGCATCTTAATACCAATTTAAAATCACAGGATTTTTGGGGCTTTTTTTTAGTGATGCATTTCCTTGTTCTGGATTAAAAAGACTTCAAAGTTAGGAAGCTGTGTTGAAAATAGTCTCAAATAAATGACACTTGATATAAACATTAAAAACACTTTTAATTCTAACATTTCAAACACACCTGTTCAAACTCAGGTGCACAAAATACAATAGAAATATCTCTCTCTCTCTCTCTCTCTCTCTCTCTCACACACACACACACACACACACACACATATACACACACACACCTTCCCCTTACAATTAAATGACATATTCTCTCTTAAGTAAAACATAACTAGGCAACAACATACAGAAACATACACAATTAACACAACTCATTGTTAATTCTACAGAAGAACTGAAGTTCATAATAATGTCACCAGTTACATTATCACACAACACTAGCATCTTATTCCTGTGTCAGACTTCGGACCTGCGTGTGCAATGTTCATGCCACAGTGTAAAGCGCATATGAGAACTTTCTTATATGTGGTCCCATTTGTACCAAAGATAAGATCCACAGACAAGCCGTTTTGTGTTTTTATATAGTTGTTCAGGTTTTTACCTACGTCTAGCCCTCAGCACCTCTAGCAGCACCTCTAGTGTACACAGTTATAGCCAGGTTTGTTGGACATTAATTTACCAAATCACTGAACATCAAATGAAATATAACAAAGATACAGACATGTGAGCCATCAGCGGGTGGTCAGTGAACTATATTGTACAGGCACACAGTAATAACAGTACAGTTATGCTTGGACAGAGGTGCTGTAGCATGGACAGAAATAGCTTTAGATTGGCTTCTCTCAGTGAAGCGTTTTATATAAACATCTAACATGATCCAGAGTGACGAATCTGATAATGATGGACTGAAGTTAACCCTCCTCTTCATCACTGTCTCTCATGCTGATGCCCTGCAGTCCGTCTCCCGCAGACACAGTGGCTGTGGCCTCCTCTATAGTGAGCCGGTTGTAGACGGTCTCGTAGTTCTTGCTGTTCAAGGTGCTGTCCAGGACACCCTGCAGTCTGAAGTCACGGTAGGACTTCTGCAAAAAAACACAAAAGCCTCTAAAGACACTCTTCAAGGCTCTTTTGCTCAACACTGTTCTTTGATGTGTTGCAACAAGATTTGCAAATTCCTGAAGAAAATGTTCGAGTTGGTATTACCTTGACTATCTTGATGAGGGTTTTGAGCTGATAGACATGGAGCTGCAGGTCCAGTCTGTCCGTAAGCCAAACACACACCGCTTTCATGGAAGTGTTGTACCATTGCTATGAATATAAGCAAAAACAAAAGCAGAGCCTTGACTTAGTGTTTGAGAAGAGATCTGGCTGGTCGTCATCATCTCCTCCAATAAAGTGAAGCATTGGCTTACTAGAAAAAATGTCATGAGATCAAACTCACCATTCAGTTAGGTTTTTAATTTACAGTGTTTTTCACAAATAGCTTGAGAATATTAAGGACAAGCTAGTGGGGAAATTTCTGCTGGAGTTTTTTAATTTATGTTATTTATTTTTCTAACTAATTAATTGTTTTTTTTGGTGCACAGAACACAAATCCATGTGTTTATTTCCTCAACTCACCTTCAAAAGATGAATAGTGGACAACCTTCATATCATAAACATATATCACACAAACATTTTGCCATATGTGATAGGTCATAATTAAGTGATTCATTATCATTGACTGACCACTTTATATTACATTTTAAGTTATGTAAATCTGTTAAAGCTGTCTGTACAATAGAATATTCTTAAAATCACTTTAAAATCTGTAGCAATGATTTAAACTGTGCAAGACTACACATGGCAGAGTAGAGGCAGTGCCGCTTTCCTTCTGTACAAGAACAATAAAAGAATAATAAACAAATAAATAATAATAAAATAATAATAATAATAATAATAGTTATTATTATTATTATTCCATTAAAACACATATTTATTATAAATATAGGAGAAAGTGTAGAACATGTGCATCCTCTGAAGCTCATGCTAACAGCAGACGCATCTCAGTGGCCATGCACACAAACGTGCACACACACACACACACACACACACACACAAAATGTAAATCCATGATCACTGGGTGGAATAAATGTGATGTGACACTTGTGTTCTCTCCTCTCAACTACATCAGCCAATTAATGCTGCTGAGATGTTATGTGTGCATTTACAGGTTAATAGCGAAGATCTTACACAGCCAACACTTACTCTGTAAAGGCATCAGAATGTATTGGTTTTCATTATGAGTAACAGGATTATTGCACTTACAGGTACTGAACAGTAGCTAGTGGTGTTTTATTGGTTTGAGATTTGCATTAAACAGTTGTCATAAAATGATTTCTTACTGCTTTGTCAGTTGACTGAATGCCTCTTTATGTCTCTGGAGTATCACTACAACATCACAACATATGACAGATTCTGATGTCAAACTGACTTTTAATCAAATGATCATCTAATGATGAATATGGTTATTTTACTTCACATGGATTTTAGCTGTAAAGAGCTAAGAAGCTCATGTTAAATCAGAAAGCTTTTTTGCTTAGAGCAAAGGTATAACAGCTTGTTAAGTTTGATGCTCAGCAAACTAATGCACATTACACTGCCATGGGAAAAAATAGTATTAAATGTTATAGGTATTACAGTCATTAGTATATGCACTGACATACTGACAATACCAGCTAATCCTCCTAAGAAATACTATTTCAGACACAATGTCTTTGTGTCCATGGTCTGCATTTGCTTTGTCAGTATTTTTAAACTAAAACACTCATAAGTCATGTAATTAGGAACACTTGTACTCATGTTCATTGCATTCATGCTATTATCAGCCAATCCTCTGGCAGTAGTGCAATGCATAAAACCATGCATTTTCAGGTCAAGAGCTCTAGTTAATGTTCAAATCAAACATCAGAATGGGGAAAAAGTGACTCTGACCATGGCATGGTTGTTGGTGCCAGCTCAACACTGTTGCTCATTGGATGTTTTTTTTTTTGTTTGTTTTTTGCACCATTCTAAACTCTAGAGGCTGTTGTGTGTGAAAATCCCATGAGATCAGTAGTCTGAAATACTCAAACCAGCCCATCTGGGGCCAACAACCATGCCACGGTCAAAGTCACCGAGATAATATTTTTCCTTTTGATGTATTTTTCCTGTTTGATGTGAACAGTAACTGAAGATCTTGACCTGTATCTCCATGATTTTATGCATTACACTACTGCCACATGGTTGGCTGATTAGATAACTGCATGAATGAGCAGGAGTACAGGTGTTCCTATTAAAGTGGTCAGTGAGTATGTTTCATTTGGTATTTGGAAATAAATAAGCACACATTTAAAAAAAAAAGTCAATTTCTATCCTCAAATTATACAGATGTTTGAGGTTTTTTTATGTAATGTGTGATCTGTGAAAAAAAATTATTTAGCAAACCAATGTAGTAAACGATTTCTCAGTTAGCATTGAAATATAACACAATCCAGTCACCAAATATTACAATTACATACACAGCAATATGTACATTTTCATATGATAGTATAATTAGAAAACAATGGGACAATTTTTGACAATTTGACAATACCTGATTAGGGTATTTATATAATAAAATTAATTATCTTGAAAGACACACATTTGTATTTTTTCTACATTAAATAAATCCTGTATCAGGAAAATTGTAGTGACGTTCTCAATTGTCAAAAGCCAATAAGAAAACCTTTGCTTAATCATCTTTCCTTTCATGTGCACAACAGTAAGTCTGGCGTACATGATTATGAACCCCAGTCATATTCATCTTTGAAGTAATCAACAATACCACCTTCTACACTTAATTGAATGCAGGAAAAATAGAAAGTGAGGCTCTCCCTAATTGAGGCGCTTAGCTAGGAGACAGAAACACAGGGGCAAGGTGACAAGACACTAATTTGTGCAGGTGAGGGAGAGCAAGCTGCATTTCTCCATATTACTAGCAGTCAGACACGAACACATTACCGGCAACATTTCCTTCCTGCGGCAGTAATCACACACTTAAGTGTCCTCTTGTCCTTATCATTAAGGAGGCATTTGAAGGGCATATGTGGCACCCGTGACCAAGCGGAAGACTCTGGCCCCTTGCCATGCAGACCTCATCACACTCTTAATAATGCTGATTTGCTGCTGTCTGCAAGGGCATGCACAGCATGACTTCCACAAAGAATCTTGTCTTAGACAAACACAATGGTTCTAATATCCATATATTTTCCCACATACACTCCAATGTGGTGATTCAGTCAGCGGCAGAACTCATGCGCAGAATACCAATCTATCCATACTAGTAAAAAAAAAGGAAAGAACACAAAACGAAACAAAAATACAGGCATGTGGACTGCTTCAGCAGCACTCTTTCTCTCGCAGCCTGTTTGATGAGGAAGGGTCTTTGGTGACACAGCAAGACCCTGCTGTCGGCTTCCTCTCCATGTGCATGACTGGGTGTGTGTGAGGCGCATTAGGGAGCGTGGGGAGTGTGTGTGATGCACATTAAGCGTTCTGTGTGCCTGTCTCCTCACCGCTGCTCTCCGACCCCAGCAGAGGCCCAGCAAATAAACAGGAAAGCCCCAAACACAGCATCTCTTCAATCTTGCCCTGCACACAAAGTTTTCAAACACAATCTACACATACACTGCTGAGACCTGCCTGTTGTGTGTGTGTGTGTCCTGTATTTCTGCTCAACTGTCAGTATAAACAACTGTGTATCCCTATTGTTTGACAACCTGTGGACAAATAATACTGAAACACCAAAAATGTACAAAATTGAGGGGGAACAGGTTCCTGCTCTCAGAAATATGTATGTGCACACACACACACACACACACACACACTCACATACATACAAAAAACGACATCAGCATAAACAGGTCAACAAGAGTGTGAGTTCTCAGACACTGGAAATAGTCACAATAGACTGATGAGTGCTATTAGTGAGGCCTCATTGCCTCTCCCACTAAAAACGTTCCACACCTCCTTACACCTCTCACTCACTGTTATACAATACAGAGCACAGAGGAAAAGAGGCCAGGAGCAGGGGGCTCAGGAGAGAGAGAGAGACAGAGACAGACAGACAGACAGACACTGTAAGATAGCGCTGTTGACAGAATAATGTGAACTAATAAGCTGTGGATATGCATATATTCCAAAGTTGCTATAAAGTTGACAGTTTTCAGAATGCGAGTTACACCTCACACACCATCATCAAGGAACAAGCCACATAACGTCTTAACATATACACTGAATTTAGTCTCAAAGCCTCATAATCCATCCTTAACAGCATGCTTAAGGGCTTGACAACTCACAATCCACCCTTTTTTGCTGAGACGTGTAAAGAGATTCTGTTGGAAGAAAATACAGCCACTAGCGTTAAAATCAAAATCAGTATCTAAAAGGCCGCTGTATACCAGAACTGATGTTTCCTATTTATTTGATGGATGGCTTAACATGCATATGATCCATTGTGCATATGATTCACGGGTGTCAGACAGCTGAAAGGTGAGCTCATTTATTGCATATCACAGAAAATGACTTTGTAAATTACTTTTAATGGTGGGAGATCAGAGGGAAAGATTTTTGTTATTTTTTTATACAGCTCCTTATGGTCTGAGGATCATGAATATGACTTGTTTTATAAATGATTAATCAGTTTTTAATGCATTAAATAATAAACAGGTATTGCTTAAAAATGACACACTGTTGAACAATTTGGTGTGCACTTTCTTATGAAATTTCATTCTGTTATTTAAACAGCCTGTGCACAATAGCCTTTAAAATGTACTATATTAAACTTCAATAAATGTTTGATACTCTTCCGCGTTGTCCAAAAAATCGATATGTAGCAACAATAAGCAGCACAGAAAAAAAACAATATATACAAGGTTATACTACTCTGAAAAAGACATAATATAAGAGAGTGCTAAGTAAAGGAAACTGTAATTAACCTTGCTTTTGCCCACTACTGATACCACTGCATGTGTATGTGTCTGCTGAGACACTTACGCCAAAGATTTTCTCTGTGTACATCTCATCATTCACACGGTCTCTGAGGATGTCCTGGTTTTGCCTCACAAATGTAATGTAGGTGTCTGCTAGATCCATGCCAGGTTTCTGAGAGAGACACACACAGAAGGAGGCACAGAGAGAGAGACAGAAATTGAGAGGCAAGAGATGATGCATGTGAGATCGATTTGACAGAAATTAAACTGTAGTGAAACAAAACATTTACTATTTCTAAGGTAAAAATATCAAGCATCTTTGCATGCAGGGATAAATCTGTCGATGCCTCTACCTATGCCATGTTTACAGCAGCTCACTGTTGGTCAGTAGTGTTCAGTGAGTTTTAGTTTAAGGCTCTGGAGGCATACTGTAAATATGAAGTCATGTTAATTATCATTAAAGTATGATAAAATTCATTATAACACTCTTTATGTGACCAGGTGGAAACCAATAACGGACTAATATGCCCTTAAATTGCCTACATACTGTCAACTTGATCTTCTCAGTTTACCTGAGTAACAAATAAAGAAGAAAACATTTCTATTCACACTGGGAGCACAAATGGAGGAAAATGCTCTAATACTACTGTAATTGCTTTGACACCTTTCACACCCATTTCTCAGGAGCTGACAACCTGCGGGCAGAGCATGGCTCCTTAGCACGCTATGCTTCCTTCTCCTCCTACTCCATGGTGGAGCACACAGGAACGCTACACCACAGCAAGGTGGAAATTCCCTTCCGGCTCTTCAGGGGGAAATGGTGGAATAACTAGACACAATATATCTGATGGACACTCCACTTCTCAAGTTACTGACGGCTCAGATATGTGACAGCTGCTGTGTTCGTTGCAGCATAGCAGCATGACATTAAGAGCTTACTGCGCCACAGATTTGTCTGAAGTACTGAGCGCACATTACGAACATTTCCGACTTATCTCCAGTGTCAATCAATCAAGTAAAACTAATATTTTTTTACATTCACTCAGTATAAAGTTAAAATAGCCTGCCTTAGAACAGGATTGTCCCATAAACTTTAGAATGATAAGATTTCCTGTATGGATGCTCTGATATAAACACAAAGACACACAAAGATAATATGTGCTGCTTTAGTGAGCCAGTGAAAAAAAGCACAAAGTACAGCGATGGAGGCTATCGAATTCATTAACAATTGCATAATTGCATTAAGATTTGAATTACTTTAATAATGTTGTATTTGAAGGTATTCAAATATTAATAAGACTGATATTCTGTCACAGAGACTTTAAACATTAGCAGCAACTCTATACTGTGTACATATTGTATAAATCACACAAGGTTTTGTTGCTTCAAAATTTTATCATAAACAACAATATATTAGGTTTGTTAAAATTTCTTTATCATTTAATGTTATCCTGTTACTGGTATTTAGGTAACAGGATAGTGGCTTTACAACTCTATCCAGGGACCTTCAACTTACACACACACACACACACACACACACACACACACACACACACAGACACACACTTAACTATATGCTCACTACATGGGGTATAACATAATGGATTTTTCTCCCATCAGGCTACAAAATGTCATTTGTAAAGATTAGGAAACTTGTGCTTTGATAGGTTTTGGTTTAGCAACTAAAATAGAGTATGGGGTCTTTCTTGGTCATGTTTTTTGGCTTTCAAACAGTAAATATTATGAATATTTAAAAGTGCATTAGGTAAAATTAATGGTTAAGTAGGTGGGCGCCACCCCTAGGATCTACAGGGGACCGTAAAGTAGAGTGTCTATAAAATGACAGGAGGTCCATCCAAACATAAACAAGCATTCCGGACCGGAAGCCAGTTTTCCAAACCGATTTTCTCAGCCAATTAATACACCTGTCCTGAGGCCATTGCTTAATCCTTTATTTTTAATCATGTTATACGTATTTTCCAGGTTATTTGTACAAGTAATAGATAAAAAAATTGACTATTGCACCTTTAAATAGTGATTAAGCCATAAAACTTGTCCAGCAGTCCTAGTGCGTGTTTGTGTGTGTCTGTGTTTGTGTGTGCACTGTCTTCTCAAGCATCCCACTGAGCCACATGGCAGAGCTTAACCAGGAAGCCCCTTAACCTCTTTTTTTCGAGAGTGCAACAAAGTAATCCTACACACACACACAAGCTCGCACAAGCATACACACGAGTACACAAAACTTGTCAGCGAACCCTCTTGGCCATCATTTGCACAGAATCACAAACAGCTCACGATGCAAGGACGTAGGAGCATTTGAGCCACAGCAGGGAGAACAATATGAGAGCAGCTAGGAATGGGCAGGGGTGTGGGGCAGCCGGGGCGTGTGTGACTGAATCAATGCAGAGGTGTGGGATGGTGTGATTAAGGCCAGGTTAATGACTGGTTAGGCTGAGGGGATAAGCGACCGGGATGGGAAACAGACGAGAAAAAGCAGGAGAGACAAAATAGATGATAATTACACAGAGTGGCTGCTCTGGCTTCCTGCCACTGCCTCATTCACTGCCCAGGTGCAGGTGTATAAATGCGTGCGAGAGTGTGAATCTGAATGTGTGTGTGTGTGTGTGTGTGTGTGTTAGAGAGACAGAGAGAGAGATGTGTGAACTGTTTGTATGGCATGCATGAGAATCTACAAGTAAGTTTGTGGTAAATAGTTTCAAGGTGGAGTGTGTATGTGAGAGCGTTAGCTTTTAATCAAAGCATGTGTTTGGGAGGGTGTGAATGTCTGATTCAGTATGTTTAGCTGAGCTACCAGCAGGGCTTGCCGTGCCAGAATGCCCCAGCGCTTGAATGGCAGTCTTCACAAAAGAGCAGGAGAGCTTAAAATTTCGTGACAAGGGCCCAGACATGTTCAGTGGCAAAGGCCAGACTACAGCCTGGCTCTCTGGCTCCCTCTCTCTCCTCCCGCACGGCTGTGAAATGGGCTTCCAAGGTGCTAGGTTGCCTCCACACAAAAGCACAAGGTGGACGTTACATTCTCATTTAGTGAGCATAAGAGGGAGATTTGCCTACTGCACACTGTAGGCTTCTGCATGCCAAGAGCACATGTTTATCAGGCCGAAAGGTTTAATTGATCAGTCAAGCATGACAACAACATTGCCGCCTTGTTTTACGTTGCAATTTATGATAAAAGCTTTTTTAAGGACTGCACTAGTTAAAGACACCATATCTTGTCTTATGAATTTACAAAAAATAGCTGCATGTGATTGTTCTGCAATACACATAATAGCAAAGCACTAATTCTACATGTCATTTCTTTACAGAAATTATACCAGTGTTGATTTCCTTGCCTGTTCAATGCCTCCCTGCCACCTCTCAGAACACAGTCCTCTCACTGCTTGTTGTGAAACCCACTGTCGACAACTTTCTGGATTGCGAACCAAATCCAAGCCAAATGGGTTACCAATTAGCATTACTTAGCCAGCTCTCGGATGCACCCTGGCACTACAATAGCTCATTGCAAAATTCTGCAACATTTAGCACTGCCATTTGATGAATAAATAGGAAATATTTCTCACATGATGGCAAGAGATACTGAAACAGCACTTGATACTTGCCCGTTGGTTTTCTTACTGAGAGAGGGCATGCCAGAAGGCTAGGCTGAAACACTCAGCAAAGTTGGATACCACATCTTACATGAGACTACAAAACTGGCAAACGCACAAATCACCGCATGTGCTAAATAAAATACTTTGTACACAGTCACATAGCAGGCACCAAAGCTTCATGCAGACAGTAAGAACTGAGAGTTCTAAGCTGAGTAACACTTACTGGGACGTCCACATACTTGGCTGCTGCTTTTACCTTTAAAAGAGGGTATGCATAAACTATACTGACTTTTTCTTTATGTCTTTAAATGTACTAATTCAGTTTTTGGCACTGAAATGGAAGAGAAAAAACCCCCACTTACAGTAAAAGAAAGGATTGAAGAAAAAAATGTTCCTTCATCATATCGTGAAAGCTTGGACAGCACACCATCCAAAACAGCAGCAAACTGCAAGTGCAGAAAAAAAGGGGAATTTAATACAAGATGAGACAATAAAAAACACATTTAAACAGCACACATGCCACATAATGACAATCTTTAGCAGCCCATGAGAACGTAATAAATAAGAAACTGAGTAACAGCAACTTCGGATGAAAATACCATCTCTGATATTGAGCTGCTAGCTTCCTCAGTGACAGGCTTCAGAAAAATCTAAAACTCTATCATTCATAGACCTTCTTATATTCATTCAGTCTAAATGAAAGCCCTCGGAGGCATTCACCAGCACACGTGAAGGCCAGCTGAAGAGCTAGCAAAAGCCAACCTTAAGGAAGCGAACAGTACCTTTGAAACCAGGCAGGAGATCATTTCTTTAAAGGCCTCATCGATCAGGACATCAATTTTAGAATGGTACTGTTGCTGTGGAGATGTGCACATAATACGTGGCTTGTTAATATAACGTGATGGCTTACAGCACAGATATAAATAGGGTTAAAACAAAAAGTGAAAGCAGAACTGATTGCTGAAACACATGCTTAAAACCTCACATACATGCACTCTGTAAAATTCATCCCTTTTTATCCCTAATTATTATTATTTTTGACCCAAAAAAACAATTAGTAAGGATTATTTGACAAAGTAAAGTATTAAATGTCTTCTGTATAATCCTTCGGTCACTGCAATTACCAGTTCCCATACTCATATCCTAATATTTATCAAGAGCAGCTGCAAATCAAATCTCACCTCACAGTAAATGAACAAACAGCATAATCACATAAACATATACTGTGGAGTTGAAGAATCTTCCAATGTAACAGGGCTGAGTTAAGCAGCTAATAGGCCCTATTATGCCACTTAATGGAATTCCTTTCCTCCTTTTGGGCAAAGGATTCTGAAGAATACTTCTTTTTTTTTTTTTAAAGCAGGCCACAGTAAGGGCAGCGATGTCTTTCTCTAAAAGTCTCATCTAGCTGCAGTGACCAAAGGCTCAATCTGGCTTCAATTAATTTTGCATTATTAATCTGGATAAATTGATTCATTTATTTTTGCATCAGAAAAAGGCAATGCTGAAAAAGATAGGAAGAAAGATAGGGAACAACTCTAAGGAAGAGCAAACGAGAGATAGAGGGACAGAGAAAGAGGAGGGAGGGAGGGAGGGAGTGTGTGTGTGTGTGTGTGAGAAAGGGAAAGAGAGCCTCCATTCGGCTCCATTGAATAGATGCCTTTGCTGCATGCAAGGCAAGCGGGAGTTCATCTCTGCCAACAATGCCCTTTCACAGCACATCTAAAGAACACCCAAATTAAAAATTTCAATCAATAAAGAGCATAGATCGGTGACAAATTGAGGGTGCTGAGAGGTCACCATTGGCAGCCCTAATTTTCTTTTCACTATTTTTCACTACATGAAATGGCAATTTTTCCATAAACGGAATTATGGGCAAATCTTAAGGACTTTTTACCTCAATTAACACTTCCATGTTTGCTTTTTATATAACAGTGGGGGCCAAATTGCAAGGGCTCTTTTTGCATTAGAGGGGATTAAATTGTGGGGTCTTTGCTGTGTGTGAAAACCAAAAGAACAATAATTTCTTTTGAAAACATTTATCTGGGAGTGATCCAGTAAGAGGCACTTCAGGGAGAAAGCAGTTTCTAAAGAGTAACCTTGCATTCTGAAACGCAGCAACCCCTTTCAATGGAAGCGTGAACAGGCAAAGATATATAGTAGTAAAATTATTATTTACATATTACAAACACACGACATACATATGAGCCAGGAAAAAATTCTGAACTTTTGTACACAGATTCAGCTGAATGTTGAGCAATTTTCAGTGTAAATTACAAAAGTAAAAAACTTAAAACTGCGTGTAAGAAATGCTCTTTTTAATTCCAGAAACATTCTGCAAGTTCATTCTGAAACTATCTAAAATATTTTAATATAGAATGATAATTTAACATTTCTATATTCACTGCCGTACAGCAATCTTTTTCACAAAATATTGTGATGAGATCTTTGCACGTCACAGAGCAAAGTATTAATGATGGAAAATAAAAGGGAAGTGAAATGAGCACTGGAAAAATGACTTACAATAAAAGCTGAACTGAGAGATGATCATGTAATAGAATTTATGACCTAAAACCTGAATGCTTGTGTAATGCTTGTATACACAACTGGTGTATTACAAGCTAGAGGAAAGATGGTAGACTCACCCACTGTTGGTCCATCTTGGATTCATGCAATGATGAGCAGGACACATGAAAAGAAAAAAACATGATTGTAAAATAGACACAGAAGATCTGATATAAATAAATAAGGAAAACCTTCAAAATATGGCACACAACAAGCATGAATGAATCCATTATCTGAAACCATAACAAACAGAAATGCACCATTAGGATGGAGTAAGTGACATATAACGGCTGGTTGATTTGAGACTGAGTTGACAAAAGAACGGCCTTAATAAAGAATAAGCTGTTGTATCTAAGGCCTGTGATTTTTGTTAGCACTACTTTCTCATCTTACATCTTGAGGTGAGGTTTTTAGACTTCACTTTATCTCATTTTAAAAGCCTCTTTATTTATATATTATTTATTTATTTTGACACACACACACACACACACACACACACACACACACACACACACACATGCACGCACACACAACAACAACATCAAAATGAAAAAGGAATCAGAGATGCTAGTTGGAATAGCTACCATCTTTGAAATTGTTGTTACTGTGCAAATTTAATTTACTCAGGAACCTCCCAGGTCGAGGCTTTCTAAACTAAAACGGTGACCCACTCATTTTGTTTTCAAAAAGCGCAGACCAATCAAACCAAAGCAAAAGCAAACACCCAGTTGGTGCTTCTTTCTAAGGTTCTTTGGACATACTTCAGAGAAATACAAATGAGACCTACACCATACTTTACCATCACATAGTTACAGTGCTACAGTTAAACATACACTGCACATGCACTTTAATGACCTTGAGCAAGTCGGTACTGTATTGTGATCAACCCAGTGGTTTATTTATTTATTATTTATAATCATTTTTTTTTTACCCCAAAATCACAGATTATACTTAATACATGAAGACAAAAATGTCCTTCAGTGTAAAGCATTCAAAATAAATTGCATAATCAGTTATACAACCAACTGCAGCACATTTTATTTGGTAGTTCATTTCTTGTGAAGGTGCTTCTAATAAAGAGTTTGTAAATTCTCTTTACTGTACTGTGGTAGCGGGGGCGTGGTCGAGCTTCATCTGTGGACGGCGAGGAGCTGGGTCGAACCGCTTGACGATTCTCACCTGTGTCTTTTTACCGCCAGTCTACTTATTTGTGTCCCTTTGTGCTTTCAGTATCTCCCGTAACCGGCGAGAGAGAGGGAGAGAGAGTGTGATACCACTTGGCAGAGCTTGCGAGACACGCACGCACGTGCACACACACACACACACACACACACACGCCAAGGAGCATGAGCTTGAACCTGACGGCGCAAAAGCTGTGAGTCTGGGACAGACCCGTTTTCTGTTGTTGTGCTGTTTTATTGAGTTTTTTGAAAGTGCACTGAAAAGCGTAGACTGAATAAACGCAAGCCCGGAGCTGAGCTAAAATTCAGCCCGTCTCCTGAGTCTTCCTCCACACCCTCACAAACCAGGTTCTACATGTACACCCTTGACATTGTGCATTTTCTTTATATGTGAATTGTAAGTGTAAATATAAGACAGACTTAATATGGTTGTGGATTACCTCCTGGCCTTGGTCGAGGATACACAGCTTAGAGTACTGTTTCTTAGCATCCATAAGAACGTTGAACATGGTGCAGACGGACAAAGGCACCCTGAAGTCAGTGGACTTACTTGACTTCTGCATCTTAATATCAAAAGCTGCTTTGGTCCTGTGTTTAAAAGAGGTACAGCTGAAAATCATACCTGAAAATACTGGATTTTTGTGTGCACTTCACTTAACATCAAAACACAATAAACATTTAATAAGCCCAGCACAAACGCAAAAGTAACTATACTGCTCTGAGAGTTATTATAGATAATTAATATTTTTATACTCAATTTAATGCAGGAATGTACTATTAAAAATCTAAGATGTAATTGTTTTAATATGAGCCTTGACCTTTTGACACAGGCCTCCATCATATCACTAGCCATGAGCTTCAGCCTCTGCTCCAGATGTCTGGCAAACTCCGGCTCCGGCCAGTGCAGGTCCATTACAAACATCTGGAGAGCGTCCAGCTTCCAGAACAGGTCCTCTGATGTCGCTGAGCCATTACTACCAAACAAAAAGCATAGAATAGTATCAGCATACTCCGGTCTTTACATCTGATATTCCAGGCTTTTCATATGTTCAGTCACACAATGCTGCAATTTTAATGCATCTACATTCTCAAGCACCACTAATCTTTAAAACTGTAACATCCAGATAAAATTAGCTTTTCAAGTAATGTCTTTCAAGTACTTGAAGTGTTCATCAATATTTTGAATAGAATTGGTTTTTAGCCTGTAGGTTTGTCTAAGCTAATTTTAGCAGCAGGTACCTTTAGACAGAACATGGTAACTTAGCAACTAATTCAAAAGAAGGCTAGAGTTAAATCATGTAGAATGACACTTGTGGGAAATGCTTAAATTGAAGTTTCTTTGGTTTATCTATATTGTTAACTCTCTTTGTATTATCATCATTTTAAAGAATAAATCTCTATTCATGCAAAAACAAATATTTTTTCTAATAAAACAATGTAGTCATTTTATGTGAGTCAACAGAGGAAAACAACAAAAAAAGCTTTGTCTATAAAGCTCATAGCTGTTGGAAAATGCTTCTGGGTTTCCAGAGGCTTAAGACAGCCTCAGCAAGGCAGACAGATGGACTGACACCACTGTGTCAACCACAGTTAACACGACAACACACAGAGAGGCTGACACAAGCAGCATTCAAGTGTACAGCGCAAAACGCTCAGCAGTAAGGAAAAAAAGGGCACTCACTCCTCTCGCTGTTAAAAGACTGTTACCTTCACAAGTGGCAGTCCTGGAAAATAGTTTGGCAAAGTCCACAGTGCAATTAAAAAGGATGAGCATGAGTTCCCACTCGATTAATTAGCGGTGGTACAGTGTGTGAGGGCTCCCTCGGGGGCCTGCGCCGCCCCCTCAAGCCTGTGCGAGCGGGGGAAGAGGCAGCATGAACAAATGGACGAGCTTCTCGCCAGGAGCGGCACTCCTATGGGGGAACACGGCATTCTGACTGCCTCTAACAACCAGCTAACCACAGAGTCCCCTTGGACACACACCCACAGGACTACTCCCACTACAGACACTGTTTCAGGCCTGAAACCTGGTGTGCATTTGCAGTCCAGGCTGTTTACAATGAAAATGGTCTACATATTATGATTTATTTTATTTCATGATCTAAAGTGTTCCTTAATAACAATAACATCACTGTCACCACAATGGTCAAGGCCTAGTGATCACCGGACTCATTCCAATTACTGCAGTATTGGATAAGGTGGAAGATATTAGCCAAGCTTGAATTGAATTATTTGCATGTTTCTGGAGAAGAAAAGGTATTGCCTAACTCAAGCATTTCAGTGCAAAGATCAATAACTGCGAGATTCACGGATGACTTAAATAGTTGTGCAATCAACAAATTCCACTGCAATGAATTTACAAGTCGAGCATACCACACAGAAAAATAAAAATGTCAAAATACAAAAAAGGAAAACATTGGCCCTTTTCATTTTCTTTCTAAAACTGTGTTGGTGAAAGACATAGAGAAAGTGAGAATTGATGCCTTAATGGCTTTCATATCAAAATCAGATGAGTGAAGAATACCAAAAATTCCTCACAGCTCACACAGCGTCCAAAAGAGTAGAAAAGGTTTAGGTTTCGATTATCACTAAATATCTGGCAAATTAATACCTTGAAAGGACGAAATTCTAAAGCCAAGCTAAGTTAAACTTAATGAACCTGAACAGGAAATCCAAAAATGTCAAATACGGATACTCTATTACACTATCGCTCAATACATAACAAATCTAGGTCATCAACAGCATATCTCAAAGCAAAACATCTAACATGAATGAGGAGTCACAATCAAGCAGCAAATCCAGGTTCACATGCTCAGATGTGTATGTGTATATTTACATTTCATATTTACCTTCAAAATACTTATTTTTAATCTATAAATGACAAACATACAAACCAAATACACACACACACACACACACACACACACACATATATATATATATATATATATATATATATATATATATGTACACACACACACATACATACATATATATTTACACACACACACACACACACACAACCTCCAATCAGCCATAACATTAAGCCAATAACATTGGAGGTTCCCCTTGTGCCGCCAAAACAGCTCTGACCCATCTCTGACTCCACAAGACCTCTGAAGGTGTGCTGTTGAATCTGGCACCAAGACGTTAGCAGTAGATCCTTTAAGTCCTGTTAGTGCGAGGTGGGGCCTCCATGGATCGGACTTGTTTTTCCAGCACATCCCACAGATGCTTGATCGGATTGAGATCTGGGCAATTTGGAAGCCAAGTCAACACCTTGAACTCTCTGTCATGTTTCTCAAACCATTCCTGAACAATTTTGTGGCAGGGCACATTAACCTGCTGAAAGAGGCCACTGCCATTAGGGAATACCGTTACCATGAAGGGGTGTACTTGGTCTGTAACAATATTTAGGTAGGTGGTACGTGTCAAAGTAACAGCCACATGCATGCCAGGACCCAAGAGTTCCCAGAAGAACATTACCCAGAGCATCACATTGCCTCAGCTAGTTTGCCTTCTTCCCATAGTGCATCCTGGTGCCATCTCTTCCTCAGTTACGTGATGTACACGCACCCGGCCGTCCACATGATATGAAAGAAAACGTGATTCATCAGACCAGGCCACCTTCTTCCATTGCTCCATGGTCTAGTTCTGATGCTCATGTGCCCATTGTAGGTGCTTTTTGGTGGTTAGCTCTTCTGTGGGATGAGACCAGATGGGCTAGCCTTTGCTCCCCATGTGAATCAATAAGCCTTGGGTGCCCATGACTGTGTCGCTGGTTCACCGTTTGTCCTTCCTTGGACCACTTTTGGTAGGTACTAACCAATGCATACCAGTCTTCTAGCCATAGATATGTCATTAATAGCCATATACATATACAGTCAGGTCCATAAATATTGGGACAGTGACACAGTTTTGGTAATTTTGCCTCTGTACACCACCACAGTGGATTTGAAATGAAGCAGTCAAGATGTGACTGAAGTGTAGACTTTCAGCTTTAATTCAAGGGGTTTAACAAAAATATTGCATTAACCGTTTAGGAATTACAGCCATTTTTTACAGAGTTCCTCCATTTTCACAGGCTCAAAAGTAATGGGACAAACTAATATAATCATAAATATTAGGATTATTTTTATTACTTGGAGGTAAATCCTTTGCAGTCAATGACTACCTGAAGTCTGGACCCCATGGACATCACCAAATGCTGAGTTTCCTCCCTTGAGATGATTTGCCAGGTCTTTACTGCAGCCATCTTCAGTTGCTGCTTGTTTGTGGGTCATTCTGTCTTCAGATTTGTCTTCAGTAAGTGAAAAGCAGCTCAGTTGGGTAGAGGTCAGGTGACTGACTCGGCCATTTAAGAACATTTAATTTCCAAGCTCTTGGGCTGCTTTCACAGTATGTTTTGGGTTGTTATCCATCTGTACTGTGAAAAACTGTCCTATTAGTTTTGCAGCATTTGACTGAATCTGAGCAGAAAGTATAGCTCTGTACACTTCAGAATTCATCCTGCTACTTCTATCAACAGTCACATTATCAATAAACCCCAGTGACCCAGTTCCATTGGCAGCCATACATGCCCATGCCATAACACTGCCTCCACATGTTTGACGGATGATGTGGTATGCTTTGGATCATGAGCCCTTCCTTTACTTCTCCATACTTTTCTCTTCCCATCATTCTGGTACAAGTTAATCTTGCATCAGAACTGGTCAGGCTTTTTTTAGAGGTTTTTTAGCAAAGTCTAATCTGGACTTTGTGTTCTTGAGTGTTACCAGCGGTTTGCATCTTGAGATAAACCGTCTGTATTTACATTCATGAAGGTGGCTCTTGATTGTAGACTTTGACAATGATAGGCCTACCTCCTCCAGAGTGTTCCTGACTTGGCTAGATGTTGTGAAGGGGTTGTTCTTCAATAAGAAAAGAATTCTGCAATCATCCACTTTAGTTGTTTTCTGTGGTCTCCCAGGCCTTTTGGTGTTGCTGAGCTCGCCAGTGCATTCCTTCTTTTTAAGAATGTACCAAATTGTTGATTTGGCCCTCCTAAAGTTTCTGCTATCTCTCTGATAGGTCTGTTTTGGTTTTTCAGCCTAATGATGGCCTCCTTCACTTGCATCAACACCTCTTTGGACGGCATATTGAGAGTTCCCATGAACAGCTACCAAATGCAAATTCAACACTTGGAATCAGCTCCAGACCTTTTATCTCCTTAATTTATCATGATATAAGGAGGAAACAGGCCACAGCTGGCCATGAAACTGCTTATTAGTCAATTGTCCCATTACTTTTGAGCCTGTGAAAATGGAGGAACTCTGTAAAAAATGGCTGTAATTCCTAAACGGTTAATGCAATATTTTTGTTAAACCCCTTGAATTAAAGCTGAAAGTCTACACTTCAGTCACATCTTGACTGCTTCATTTCAAATCCACTGTGGTGGTGTACAGAGGCAAAATTACCAAAACTGTGTCACTGTCCCAATATTTATGGACCTGACTGTATATGCACACACACACAACATTAAAACCACCAACAGATGAAATGAATAACAGATACCAGAGCACACCTTCAGAGGTCTTGTGGAATCCATGCCTTGGTGGGCCAGAACCATTTTGGCAGCACAAGGGGGACCTACACAATATTAGGCAGGTGGTTTTAATGTTATGGCTGATATCGGGGTATGTGTGTGTATACGCAAACACACACACACACGTTAGTTGACTTGTTTTTGGGTGATTCTAAAGGTTGGGCACCCAATTCAAAAAAGTTAAATGCTTTCTTTAGGGCTATAATAAGCACCGGCATGGCCATTAAATATGGATGGTGCCCAGCTGGCCCATACACACGTGTTATCACATAGTGGTCCAATCCAGGAGGGGGTGGAGAAGCTGGGCATCTGAGGAAGATTGAGGGGCAGGTTGGGAACTTTAGGCAAAGGCACACTTGGCAGATTGTTGGTAATAGTCCTGCCAGAGATTGAAAAGAGGAAAAAAAAAACAGAGAAGGAAAAAAGACAGAAGAAACAGAAGAGTGAAAAAAAGGAATGACAGACACAAAGAATGAAGCACTGCAGAGTTTTATTGAGAGTTTTACTTTGATGCAAATACGAAAGATAGAAAAGCTAAGAGTGCTTCAGTGCTTTAATAAAAGTGTTTAGGTATCAAGTGGGGAAAACAGAATAAGAGAGAAGTTTTATAGTTAAAAAGATATACTTACTCCAGTTGCATAAAACCATGCTGCAAGAGAAGAACATCTTAAAAAACAAAAAACTAGAAACTAAATTGTGTCATCATGTCTGTTGTTCACAAGAAAGCCCTAGATGGCTGCTAAACGTAAAGTTTTTTTTTCGTTCAAGGTCTTACTTGACAGACTGCCAGGTCTCTTGCTCAAAGCCACGATGGACAGACTGGGCGATGGAGGACTCCATCAGATCAATATAGCGTACCACCAGAGGCATGTAGAGCTCCTGCAGGTGCTTGTGGAATGTTCCATTGCACAAGTGTGCTGGAGCAGAGAAAAAAGATTCAAATATTTGGAAAGCTTTAAAATTGTAGTAAACACATAACACTCTCTTTCTGAAAGTCTCAAATACAGTTTTGGCATAAATTCAAGGCCAAAACCAGATAGTTTTGCATAAGTAGTAGAAGAAATCCTCTGAGAGACAACATTAAATTTATAACGGTTAGAAATCCCTAGAAATGACTCCTAGAAAAATTTCTCCAGTTTTTCTAATAGAAAGTAACAAAAAAACATTTGTTGTTGGAGAAGCTATCTAGTAGTGCGTGGGATAGAAGAAGCAGACGAGTAAAGGTGGCACATTCCCACAAATTCCTGCGGGAGTTCATACTAGAGAGAGAGAGAGAGAGAGAGGGAGAGAGAGAGAGGTGTCTCATTGGGCATCATTAGTTATAATTCCCTCTCACTCTGTTCCTTCATCATTAACACTAGCCTTTTTACTCTCGTGGGTGTGCGAGCACGTTTCACAACCATTTAACATCTTGAGAAGATGATGAAACTCATGTGTGCATTTAGTGGCAGTAGCATGATGCAGGCTTCATGGCCAAGAGCTTGATATTTTATAAGCTTAATCATAGGGGAATAAATGATTAGCAAGTATATATATATATATATATATATATATATATATATATATGTAAACTGATGTGACACTACAATATGTAAATACAGGGCCTCTAATTTAGGATAGATTTGAGAATGGAGGCTAACTGTCTGTACTGAGACATATGAGACATGATATATGCTTTTTTATATGCTTAATTTAGCAAAACATAATTTAGCAATTTTGAAATCTGTATGTCAGCCTTCTCAAGGTTGCATTTAATATCTGAACACCAGAGCACTGTGATCAATCACACCCATCATGCAAAATTCAATGATACAGGCAGAAAAAAAAAAGTGTATACATAATATGTCAAAATTTTGGACATGCCAGATTGAATATATTTTTTACTGACTTAAACATATGAATATTTTAAACATTTTAATAAAGAATTATGCCATATTTAAATAGCAAAGTTATACATATATGTGTATGTATACATGTATTTCTGAATCAAAATGTTTTTTATTTTTTAATAAATAATTTTACTTACAAACATTTTTAAGGAATAACATGCATGCACTGTGCTGTATGAATATAATCCACACCAGGGTGCTATTATATGTCCCCACCCAAAGTGTATTAGTTTCGTATAACAGTAAACAGGAGTTCACTAACAAATGTTTACTAACAGAAAACTTCATCGAATCAACATTTATATGCTTTTCTATGTTAAACAACATTATTCCTTTATTATCAGGGTTAGATTATGTGGAGCATTGTCCCTGGGAATGAGCTGTTACTATAGAAACAATAACGCATTAGAACTAGCACATTAATATGAACCTATTATTTATGTCACTGAAACTACTGCCAGACCCGTGAATTTCCCCAAACAATTTAATGAAACTGTTTTTATTCAGAACTTAGGAGAAACAGCTAACAAATGCTCAGCCTAATTAGGAATTTTAAGAAAAGTCTCCTGGATGAAGCTCCGTCATGAATCTGGGTGAGAAAATGCCAAGAGTGTGCAAAGCTTCATCAGGAACGCTGTTAAGAGTTTTAAATATAAAGTTTTGATTTGGGTACCACTTTTCTTGGTCACTACATAATTCCATGTGTTATTTCACAGTGTTGGTACCTTAATAATTACTCTAAAACAGTAGAAAAATGTAACAGTTGCAGAACACCTCTTCTATAAGCAGATGTGTCCAACCTTTTCAATGGTGGTGCATATATTTCCCAGCAGTCAGTATGGATATTGATTCCTTAATACACACAGGGGACTGCTCAGTTTGTTAGTTTGTGTGATCTGGTAGCTGAGCCTTTTTCGAGGCTAACCTAAGTGCATGATCCCATGTTAAAGAGCATAAAAATGAGTGGTGGGGTTCCTCATGCTTTGCCTGCAGGATACTATGCTGCTATTTAAAGGAACAAGCCATTTTGCAGTGCTGTTGATTTGGTTTGAGGTGCTCTATTTGTGAGCAGCAGATTAATAAATGCTGCTGTCAAATGTAATCAGAAATGAGCATTTAAATGATGCTTTTCCAAAGTTTTCTTCCCAGGGGAGAATCAACTAGCAGTAATTGTGTCGCCCCTCCCCCACTCCGTTTGCCAAATTACTCCTACGCCCTTGCTAATAACCAAAACAATTATTTCCTCTTTTCTGCACAACTTGCAAGGTTTTCTCATTATAGTTCAGACTGTATGAACAGGAGTGTTGTGACAGATTAAACGACTGAATATGGAGCAGTGAAAAGTAATTAGAGGAGAAAACAATGTGATTCTGCGTCAGGCTCATACAAACATGTGTGCTCAAAAATCAAATACCTCTAAAAGTTCTACTTGAGTGTGTCTTTAGTTTACTCTGCCAACTATGGATATATTTGGTGTGTCTGATTATTTACTAAAGATTTGTGTGTCAAATCATGTTACATGTATAGCTGGAGCAGAGGGTCAGAATGGAAGAGAAAGAGTTTAGGTGAAATAGTAATTATGTTTTAGTATGTTTTGCTTTAAAGGTAATAAAACAGGATTGCAAATGTTGTCAGTTTTCATCAATAGACTAGGGGCCAGATGTACATGAGTACATTGTGAGGAGCATAACTTATCTGTCTTTGTATGCTGTTCAGGTGTGCACATACTTTTGGCCATATAGTTTATCTGGAAGGCAAACTGAGCAGTGACGTAGATGAAATGACAGTTAAATCGTGAACTACTTCTGCAGAAAATAAAATTGAACCTGTAGGAAGGTCAAAACCAAAATTCTTATCATGGGGGAAAGTTAGTGTTATAAAAAGGGTGGGAGCACCCCCATTAATTATATCTCAGTGATGGTGCTAATAACAATACCTTTGTACGTTTTTAGAAAATATGATGATGTTATTAAGAAATTTTTGTGGCACAAGAAAAACCCTAATTCTCAGAGAGAAAAAGATGGTCTTGGGCTGCTGGATGTTAAATTATATAATACTGCTTTTGAATTTTTTAAATTAGCTAAACACTGGAGTAAATTGGATAAAGGATTAAGCTGGGTTGCAATAGACAAAGGAATATACACAAAGGGATATGAACTATAGGGGATGTATTTAAGGAAGTGATATTTATGTCCTATAAGGAACTAATGGAAACTTTTAATCACAAAGGTAATTTTGGGAAATATTTACAATTACAATCTTGTTTGAAAAAAAAAAACAGCATTTGCTTAAACACTTAAAACTTCCCAAGGAAGGTTAAAGCCTCTGAGTTTTACTGAATAGCCGATGCAGTTTGTAGTAATAATGAGAGTAAAATTAAAAATGCTGTGTCAAAATGTGGACAGGGAAAACTTTACCAGTCTGGCCACAGTAATGTCTTATAGGTAATGGAGAGACTGTGAAAAGTTTAACTAAGGGCAAGGTTGGGATTGTGATCACAGGTCTGGTATCAACCTCAAGAATAATTTTGAGACACTGGTAGCCTTCCAAATTACCTGATCTAAACGATTGGCAGAATTTACTGATAGAAACTGCCTTTTATGAAAGTATGTTGGCTAAAATATCTGACCAAGGAGGAACAGAAATCAACGTATGGCAAAATCTAAGGTATCAAGTTACATTGCATTTATCGAGTAACCCATGTACCCATGTATGTATTTGCTTATTTGCCCCCTTTTGATGTATCTGATTATACCTCAATTTTATTTTACAATATGGTATCAACTGTTGACCAGGAAGGAAGAAAAAGAAAGACCTAATATGAGATTAAGCTCACTTACGATCAGTACGCAAGAAATTGTTGAGCAGCTGAAAGAGAGGAAAGCTGTCCCAGGAGTCCTGTGGCTGCACCGCCAGAGCTGCATCCATGTCTACTGTGTAGAGGGACAAGAACGTTTCAGCATGCTCTGCCATTGCTTCAGGCCACCAGGAGAAAGCCTATGATGCATACACACACAATTCAGAGAGAGAGAGAGAGAGAGAGAGAGAGAGAGAGAGAGATGAATAATGGGCATTACAGTGGCACATGCACAGATTTATACACTTTTGGAAAATCTAGCAACCTAGAAATTTCTTTTCTTTTAAAAGTTCCTAAAAACCCTTAAGGAACCCTTTTTCCTATGAGTGTATTTACAAAAAACAGACAAATTAAAAGTAATATACAGTGAGGAGAAATATGTATTTTTTGGTTTGGGAAATAAATAAATTCAGGAGATTGGCTAGGCCATGCAAGTGTTGAGTTATTTTGGCTGTATGTTTGGAGTTGTCGAAAACTCCCTCCTCTCATCAGATCCAGTTTCTAGATCAATGAGACTGAATTCTCCTTTAATATGTCCTAGTACATCACTCCATTTATAATTCCTTCGATGACATGTAATGCCCCAGTACCAGAGAAACAGCCCCATATTTCCATACTTCACTGTGGGTATGGTGTTCTTGAGATCAAACATGAAACTTTTCCTTCTCCAAAATTCATGAGCTGAAGTATTGCCAAAGAGTTCTATTTCTGTTTAGTCTTTTTTTCAAAATACACTGCTCAAAAAAATTAAAGGAACACTTTTTTGATACCACTGAATGGCCCCCACGCTCGCCTGACCTAAATCCAATAGAACACCTCTCGGTCCATCCGACGCTGCCAGGTTGCACCTCAGACTGTCCAGGAGCTCAGTGATGCCCTGGTCCAGAGCTGGGAGTTAATACCCCAGGACACCATCCGTTGTCTCATTAGGAGCATGCCCCGACGTTGTCAGGCATGCATACAAGCACGTGGGGGCCATACAAACTACTGAGTACCATTTTGAGTTGCTGCAAAGAAATTTCAGTAAAATGGACTAGCCTGCTGCATCATTTTTTCACTTTGATTTTCAGGGTGTCTTTGAATTCAGCCCTCTGTAGGTTGATAATTTTCATTTCCATCAAACGATGTGGCATCCTTTCATTCCTAACACATTACCCAGTCCATATCAGTATAGATATCCAGCATGATATTTTTCCAAATTGAGATCTGATGTGTTTTCAAAGTGTTCCTTCAATTTTTTTGAGCAGTGTAGTTCTGAATTGTCTAAATGCTAGTGTGCAAATTTTAGATGAACATCTCTGTGCAAGTGTTGCGAAAAAACGGAGATGATTGCAGTGCAGAAATGCATGGTGCGTGTGCCCAGGTACGAAAAGTTGTGGTTCCGTGAACTTTCCACCTGCATATTATTGAACAAACTGTACTCACAGGGATGTTTATGGTCTTTGCTATGGGTCTGTACCATTTTCCATTTGAGTGTTGTGTTGTCTGAAATCTTCCCTATCAATAGCAGACTCTTTTATAATGATACCTGATGCAATATGCCCAACAATCTTCTTTTTTTTGCAAAACCTTCACACACACACACACACACACACACACACACAATGTCCACACACTTTATTCCCTATCATTTTCGTTATTCAAACATATCTTTGCTTATGCTTAAGAATACATGCTTTTTTCATATTTATGAGTACAAAGTGGATACGCACTGGAAGTACATTAAATAAGAAAAACAAGAATCCCAATGTATATTTTCCCCTCACTGTACACCGTACAGGAAGATCAACACAGAAGCACAACAGACACAAAAGAATAAATGACAAAGTCACATGTAACAAATGTGTGCAACAATTATGTTCAAGGTTTGACTGAATTCAACAGAAAAACACAAAACAAAGAAAACTGATGTTACCAACCACAAGCTCAGCAGCTGACAATCAGGACAAAAAAAAGACCTTGAGAGGAAAGAATATGGAGGCTCAATGGATGAGGTACACACAGTGGGAGAAACAGAATCTATATCATCCTTCAGCAGCCATCAGAAAAACACAACTGAGCCCTCACTGTGCTGGGCATCATCCAAGAAGCTTCAAATGGCACCCAGAACCTGCTCTGAACATGTTCTGACCTTTCATGCCAAACTATTTTAGAACCACTTAGTGTTTTGCCAGTATTACTTATACATAAGCCACAGCCATTTCTCATTGCTGTAGGTTGTTCTTACACAACAGTATTTCTCTGAAAGCATAGGCTCATATCTGCTTTCTCTTAGTGCAAATGAAACATGTTACTTAACAGTTTTTCAATAAGCTACCTGATCTACCATTGTTGTTGTCGTTCTTTTGGCTGCTCCCGTTAGGGGTTACCACAGCGGATCAGTGGTCTGGATCTTTGATTTGGCACAGGTTTGATAAAAACATCTTTTTCACCAAACTACAGTGCTCTTAGGTTCTTTTGGCACTTATACGACCCTAAACAGTTCTTCACATGGTCCCTGTGGGGAACCCTTAAATGTTCTGTAAAAAATTCTGCATAATTGCAAGACAGGGTTTCCTTTGACCCAGCATCATGTTCACCCAGTGATACTCATGATACTCATCTTCTGAGTTTCTGTGTTCTTATGGGATTTTCATTGATTTTCGTCAAGCTCAGTTTGATGACAAATGTATCAGTGACTAATAATGTCATAAAATCCTCAAAGCATAATGTTGCCATGCTTCACAGTGTACACAAAGCTGTTAGAGTGACATGCCATGTTGTGTCTGTAATACAAATGTCTCCTATACAATACTAGAAAGATTCATGCAAAGAAGACACCTTTAAATATGAGGGAAACACTGCTCTTACTGACAGACAGATTGTTGGATTGAATCTATATAAGAATGTTTATGATATTGTATGCATCATGTTCTTCGTTAATCAATAAACGTGTAAATTAGCTGGTTTATTTTAAGTTTACACAATGTGCTGACATGGTAACACTGTTCAAATAAATTATGGGTCAGACTCATTAAAAAGTTGTTCAAAAGTGATTGGCATTATGATTATTATATTCACAATTATAAAGCACTGTGCGATCATGCACATATGAGTCTTACTATTGTTTTATCTCACTACTGTTCTTGATGTATTGAAATTGGTAGTAACTGTGCTATAGGTGACATTAAAATCATGTTCAAAATACTATAAAAGCATAATAAACAAAACAGTTATTATTACTGAGCTTTCAAGTTACTCTTTATTGAGAAAAATAGACAATGGTTTATTAGTTGTCATAGGATTCAATAATAATGTTTTAAACAACATCTCGCGCATTGTGCACGCACAAAAATAATATCAAAACGCAAAAGAATTATATCAGCTGTCTTTTTCTGAACTGACTTTAAAGGATCACAGTATCTCCTCTCAGGGAAAGTGAAAACTGACTATTATTCTCTTCTATCCTAACTGACAAGGGTTTTATTGTGTGGCTGTATGTCTTGCATTGAAATGATCAAAGTCTTTTGCACTCATTTTTAAAATCTAGATGCTGGCTTTTGCCCACTTGATAGAGAGTGTAAAGGAAGGCCCGGCCATTTGTTCAATCTTACAGGACAGGCAAGAACTCTCTGTCCGGAGATGTAGACTTCAATCAAAAAGAAGTGGTACAAGGGGAAAAGTCAAATGAAAAAAAAATTGTGATGAGAAGAGAAGAATGCTCTAAGATCTACTGAAAAATTCTATTGTGCGTGTATATCTTTGTGCTTCCGTGAGTCTATGTCAGGGGTGTATGGGAGCAAACACTAATTTTAGTGACATTCTGTATCTGGCCTTGAAGACGCTTATCTTTGAGCCTTTCAGAAGCAACTTTTTTAATGGCACAGTGCCAACCGACCCCACTTATGACTCCTTTAAATCCCCTATCTGAAACACTACCACGAGCATTTAAATGCAGTTCCTACAAGCAATAAAAAGAATATATCAAGGAATGTGTCTGACTGAGCAGCTTTATCTTTCATCCATGCCTATAAGGGGTCAGACTGCTTTCTGACACTCTCTGTATGAATTGTCCTATTAGGAATTTCAGAGATATGAAAATAATAATAACAACAACAACAACAACAACAACAATAATAATAATAATAATAATAATAATATGTGCTTCAAATATGTTAGATTTTCAGTTGTGCTGCACACTGAAAGTTCTTCAGCAAAACCCAAATGAACAAAAATGAATACAAAATGTAGACAAAAAACAGAAAACCAAGCAGAAAACAGAGAAGTACTGAACTGACATTAATAGTTACGACAACAAGCTAAAACAAACATACACTTACCTCTCGTCCCTTATGCATGTACAAAAAAAAGAAAAAGAAAAGACAGCAGGAACAAGACAATTAAAAAGACAGATACGCATTACCTAAAAGACCTATAAAATGTAACATTTCAAATGGTAATCTTCAAAGCTTTCCAGAATTTGACTATTCTCAGCAGCACCATGTCAACGTTTCCTTAGTAACAGCAAGTGGTGCATTCATTTTATTAGGTGCCAACTCTTTAGCATTATCATCATCTTCACATGTGACAGCTGTCTGTGGCTGGAGCCCTAAAAATATCTCCACACCTTAGGAACAGATGTCTACTGCTATACACGCATTTAGGCAACTGAAACAGTCTCTGCCAACAAAGCCTCAACACCTTTGATTGACCAAAAAAAAAAAGAAAAACAAAACAAAAAAAAAAAACAGCATGTAGTTATTTGCTAACTTTGGCCTTAGACAGATGTGCTGTGGGCGTTATTTACATCTACTGCTACTGTGAGCTGGTACTAGTTGTTTAACGAACTATTCGTTATCAGCCGTCGTGGTTACATGGAGGGGAAATGGACAGTGAGATAATAAACGATGACAAATCGACAATAAACAAGGATTTGCCATTCTATGCATCTGTTTTCCTTCAGGGTTCTGTCAGCTCATTCTGACGTTCCTGATAAACACCAGCTTTGAGTGTTATTAATTCTGGCTGATTGTGAATCAGTGTGCTCTACCTCAGAATGATGTTCGTCATTCTGCTGGAGCACCTCCATACACAGCTCCCCCAGGCGCATCATGTCTTCTAGCCTCTTCTCTGGGGGCACTTGAGGGCAGTCGGCTGGAGACAGAAACAAAAATAAGCTACATTTAACTAGTATGAGAATTATTGCAACTTAAATCATATTTCTATATTTTTCTGTTTACTTTCCAAAGCTTTGCTGTAAGCCTCAGCTTACTGCTGTTATGATGCAATATGATGTATATAAAACCTTCAAACTGGGCGTAATCAGTCAGCTGGGTGTAGTTGATGAGTGCAGCCTTTTCCAAACATTTCTGAACAATCTTCTTCATCTCCTCAGCAGGGACTGGTGTGGTGATGTCTTTCATAAGAACCTTCAAGAAAGTGGTTACAGACAAAAAAGAAAAATGTGGAAGAGGAGAAATGGACCCTGCAGAGTCCCGCTTAGGACCCCCAAATGTTCTGAAATGGCCCTGGTCCAATGTTGAATTGCATCATGGAGTAGAAATTCCAGATTTCTATATGGAGGCTAATTTTTGTTTATATGAGCTCTCTGTATTAAGTATGGTCACAGTATATTCACTGTTTCCCACAAACAGGTTATCTCCCCTCCCTAAAATACCTCATCCCTCCCTGCATCATCTTAACCACAATTCCCCAGTCCCCCCACCATGGTCCTCCTCTAGGTTTACTGCTTACCTGTGGGAAACTCTGACTTACACAGTGAGTGAACATGAACCTGCACATTAAAGTTCTTACCCGTTCTAGAAGTGACAGTGTGGCTTTTAGAGCCCCCTCTGGGCGTCCAAAGGGGAAACAGTACCTACAAACAATGAACAAAGGAGAGTAACTATACAAGCCCAACTGATAATAACTTCAAGAGCACGCAACTTTATGCTTAACTTTAAGCTTCAAAGAGCATGCAATAAATAATCACAAGGTGAATGTGTATTAAATGCTATTTCTCTGAGATAAGGAGAAACTAATTTCCCTGAAGTAAAGCAGAAAAAAAGCAGAATAGGTGTCAGAGCATGAATAGAGAAAACACTGAAAAAAAAAAAGGCCAGTGGTCCATATGGATGCTGCAGGCCACAGGTGTGAGTGAAAAGATCTCAGTGAAGAGGCATGTTGTTAGCCTATTTGAGATGTGAAGCAAAGGAGGCACACTTAACAAGTGACTCGCAGCTTTAATAAGTTTGGACTGATGGCTCTCTGTTTGCCCTACATTTGCATAATCCCTGAAGTTGTTTTCTAGCTGTTGTCTAGCTATTGTTCAGCTTATTTTGTGTTCTTACTACATAACCTTCACCTTCAGGACTATAAGCTTCATTATTGGTGTTCTCAGCTCTCTAAAGGAGGGAGCAGCAGGAGTGTGTATAAATGCCACATTGAAACACCATATTAATGCTACATACCAATAAAAAAAATACATTTATACTTTAAGGCTTTGGAGCTTATCTCTAATATTTTGTGGCCTAACAGAAAACCATATGGTCAGATCATGGCTCAGGTGCTTTTTGAATCTGTCCTCACCTGAAATGTGTAATCTGTTTCTCCAACAGAGTCAGCAGCCTGACCCTTATCTCTTCAAACTCCTCCTGTTCCTCTTCTGTGATGGTACCCATTCCATCAGGTCTGAAAAAAAAGAAACAAAACATTTTAAAGTTCAAATTTTTTAGCAAGTGTAAAAATTTGCATGTACCAGGAGAGTAGAAGTGCCAAAAGTTTGAGTTATGAGCCTTCCACAAACTGCTGACACAAAGTTGGACGCACACAATTGTCTAGAATGTCTTTGTATGCTGCAGCATTACAATCTCCCTTGACTGGGACTAAGAAAAAAAACACATGTTCCAGCATGACAATGTCCCTGTACACAAAGTGAGGTCCATGAAAACATGGTATGCCAAGTTTGATGTGGAAGAACTCGAGTGGCGTGCACAAAGCCCTGACCTCAACCTCACTGAACACCTCTGAGATGAACTGAAACGTTGTCTGTGAGCCAGGCCTCCATGCCCAAAACCACTGCCCAACTGTCATGTGGCAAATCTGTCAATGAGCAAATTCTCACAGCCACGCTCCAAAATCACTCTTCCATGAAGAATGGAGTTTATTATAATGGCAAAGGGGACTAAATCTGAAATATGAATCTGGGTATTCAAAAAGCACATATGGGTGTGATGCTCAGGTGTCTACAAACCTTTGGCCATATAGCATACATTCTGTAAAAGTAAATCTGAAAGTAAATTGAAGTAAATCTTTCACTGGTGTGCTCATATTTGTATTCATATCTCCTCCAAATATATCAAACTGCTTAACTCGCGGAGCCACAGTTCAAAGTTAGGGCCAGATTCCAGTTTCCACATTTGTAATACAGCCCTTTTTGCTATTATCATGTTTAGTAAAATAGCTTGGAAAATGACTCCAGTTCCACTACCACTACGTCCCCAAAACTATTTTCCCCCTCACTTTAATACACCTGATTCAGCTAAACATTTCTGAGTAAATGTGACATACCAGGGACCAGAACTAATTAATAATATTCAGACTCAAGTCAGATTTCAACACATAACCTGAAGTGCTCAAAATACAAATAGTGTAAAAAAAAATATTTTCAGTGTGTAAATTCAATTTGTTATACAACCCTCATGTACGAGGGCAATAAATAGGTTATGTCAGTATCTGTAATAATCACTTACACTAAATTGGGTGTATGGTGATGGCTGTTATCATTTTAGCAATACAAATACTGTAATAACAATAATCTTTAAAAGAAAGAGGACAATACTGGATGTTACAAAAACTTGCGTTATATCATATTTCCCAGGTATTTGCCTGGTCAAAGCCTTTTCATATTCATACATGTACACATTGTCTAGTACATAGAGGGCAGAAACTCTATAGGAACCCATTTGGTGTACTGTGGTCACCGCTAAAACAAGAAAAGTACAAAATGTGCCTATTTAATAGTGCCAGGTTAAAAGTTACTTTCCTTATAACAAATGACAGCTAAACTACATTACACAGATTACATTTGCACAAGTTAACAGGTCAAGTAGCTGAAACCCATTACCCATAATCCAAAAGTAAACTACAGATTTTACACTTGAATACAATGATCAGTTGTAGGCATTGCCTTTGACTACCCAAGCCTCCCCACTTTCTTTGTAAATGGCAGAGCTCCGTACTAAAAACCAAGCTCTCTCTTTACTTCGCTGTTTTAAGTGCAACTTGTAAACTGGTCTGCACTCCAAATCCCTCTCTATTAAATGAAATCCCTTTTCTTCTTTTTGACAAGAGCCAGCTAATCCGACAAGAACACAATAAAGGGTCTAAAGGGTTGCGCTGGATTTTTGTGAGTGTGCACGGGTGTGTGTGTGAGAGAGAGCCAGCCCAACCTTGTCCGGAGCTTGTTCGTGAACAGACATTTCGGAAGAAAAGACAGAAGGGGTGTTTTAAACCCTCCCATCCCCCGCCATTCCCCACACTATTTCTCTCTTGCCTTTCTCTCCCTCTGTTTCTGCTCATTATTTCCACGGTAGGCCTCATAGTTGAACAGCTGCTAACAAGAGGCCTGGGAACTGAACTACAAGCACCGGGGTGAATTGCTCTGTTCTGTTGCTGTTCCTCTCTTTAAGAGAGTGCAACTTAGTCAAAGGATCAAGCTGTGCTTCTGGTCATCACTAAACCATGATGAAGTATTCACTATACATGGTAACCTTTCATCAAATCCTTGAATGGTATCACAAAGACACCCCAGAACTAGAAGACAGCCCAGGAAAAGCCCAGAAAAATCTAAAAACTATGTTTTTAGCAGTACAGGTATACAACACAAAAGTCACTATGCTTAGAAGCAGAAAAAGCTTATCCAAACGGCGGTCATTTTTTCTACAATTGAATCTCAGCCAGTGCTGCATCATGTTTGGCTTGGCTGGTGGGAGTGGGGCGTTGTGAGGCAAACTCATTGTCCATGTCTAATGAAGCAAATGTGTGTGAGACGAGCTAAATGATGACCTGGCGCTCAGCTACTCAGTGAGGGTGAATCAGTTTCAGCAGCCTCTAGAAATTACTGCCATAATCAACATGCTCGTTTAGCTGGTTACGAGGATAAAGGCGTCACTTAAGTAAGTGTCCATTCTATGTTTGACTGTACTTCCAATAGGTTCATTGATCCCTATCGAAAATGTGTAAACAAATATGTAAAGTGGTCAGGGAAACCTGGTGGCTGAATTTTGTCAAACAGCCAAAAAAAAAAAAAAAAAGATGAAAAATCAGGTTTTGGCTAAAATTTAATTTTCCTGCCTATAAAATAAATTGACACCTCAACTTTAAGAAACCATAAACCATGCTGCAAATTTTCAGGACTATGATCTACCTTACTGAAAAGATCACATTTAATAAACACAATGCAGTCAGTGTGTGTAAAAACATCTAAAGCTTTGCTAGCTAACTGTGATTTCCTCAAAGAGTAAATGTCATGCTTTGATGTTGGATAGCTATGAAGTATAGCAAAACAGTCATAAGCCTAATCAGTTCAGTCTGTAATCAGATATTAACTGTCAAAATGTCCACACTGCTCCTGAGGCATGGCTGGAATGGAATCTTTAAATACAGTTTTCTCCAGTGTAACCAGACTTTAAAATGCTATAACAGATGCATATAAAAGAGAAACATATTTAAATTCAGGAAAGCCCTTATATTTCAGAGCTACATAGAAAGTGGTAGCATGTGAAGGGTTTTCCCAGGCTACCACACAAAAGTGAATAAATGCCATAACATCATTAAATACGACCTTACACTGTTTAAGAAAAAACATATAAATGCATAAGTGTATCTTTGTATTTGAGTGTGAATAGACTCCTGGGATAAGTTACAGAGTAACAGATGACAACCCAGTGAGTGGGCTGGAGGTGAAGGTGGAGTGGGTGGGTGCACAAGCAAAACTGACACCTACGCATGACAGACAAGTCCGTAAGGCAGGGAGATTAAGACTGACATGTGAGAAGAAGGACGGCTTGCGATTACTGTCTTGCCTGTCGCTCTTGGAAATCTGACATATCGGCATCAGTCCACACCGATCTCTGATTCTGATCTCACACACTAACACCTCAACAACTGTATGAACTGCACTCCGTACCAAGCCTCGCTGAGCTGAATGTGCTTCTGTCAGCATCAAGCAGATATCATCCCATCAAGTGCGCCACAAGCAAGTCATTCCTGATGTGACCGTCAATCACCAGCAAGCCTTCAGTGCAGGTAAAATCTGTGTGTGCTGTCAGGATGCTGAAACACTTGTATGTAATTACATGTATTACACCTATGTAATCTCACTGTATGTCTAATGCTGTTCTGTTTCCGCCAAAAGACTCTAATGTAGATGATGTGATGCAACCATGGAATGTCAAGGTCCTCTTGATCGGAATTAAATTCTGTAATAACGTTTAGATTTCACACGCAACCACAAATATTCATTATATGATTTTAACCCTAAAGAAAAAAACCTGTATCGTTTCACAGGTTCAGATGATGGATTAATTTGCTTACAAAATGTGCCTTGCTTATCAACAACTGAATTCTTGTTCTAGAAGCGATCAAGGCAAAATACCAAAAATACTGTCCACCCATACGTAAAATAGTGTTCTTATGATATCACAGGTATAAGATCTGATGGTTAGTTCACTACTGATTATAATTTTGCCACAGCCAGTCTCTCTTCATTTTATATTGACAACATTGATAAATATTTGACATTGTAAGAGATTTTATGGAAATATCATTCTCAAAAATATCTTTCTAAAGTTCTTTTCAGATTAGACTAGTGTTTCATGGAGAGCTGGGTTAATGTAATTAATACCACAGTATCTCTAGGATTTTAGTTCCTTCTGAATTCATCATGTCAGTAATTTTTCTTACGGACTTCGCATGCACACGTTTGGAACGATTACGCAGTATTTTACGTTCTAAAAATGACTAGCAGAAATAACCCCATGTAATATACTGTATATCCTGTCCGAATTGACATTTTGGTAAAGATTCTGTTATGTCCTGTGGGAAAAGAGGATTTGCACTTTTTGTTCAGTTTTAAGACACACCAAGAATGGCAGGGCCCCAGCGTAAGGGGGCCACAAACTAAGCAAACAATATAAATAAATATTTACATTTTCAGTCCAGTGATTGGAATATTTTTAAAGAAATATTGCCTCTGACTCATCCAAAATCAATATTTTGTTGAAATCTGTGCTTTGATTTGTTTAGTTGTACATATTTGGCTTGTTTACTGCTTTAAGTTTTCGGCACTGGGAGAGAAGGCAGGTGCAGACGTGTGGGCTTTTGATATTAGCTAGCTAACTTTCATAATGTCAGATAACAGAAAATATGATAGTGGAATGCAAAAAAATTTGGAGGGTGGATTTTACAGCGGTGGGTTTTTCAAGGACTTTGCTACAAACAAATCCTGATGACATAACTTCTAAAAGGCAAGGACATACATTTGTATTTTATTTTAGATATTTCTATTTCTATTTGGACTAGCATTATTGTGGCTTTTGTTTGATGGGCCACATTGCTGTCTGATAACAGTCTATATTAGAGTGTGTTGTGTGGCTACACAGAGGATTGATTCAGCTAAAGTGGTGGCATCGTGTCTCTTTTACTGCAGTGAAGTTAGTTTCATATTCAGACATTCAGGTACAGAAGTTCTGGTCAATAGCACATGAACGGCATGCCAAACTATTCTAAAACATGTTTTGAATGTGACATCGAAAGCAGAAACAACTGACTGGGAGTTAATAGAACATTTTTGAATATGCTGTCAGCATCTGTGTCACTGAAAAGTTAGGGACCGTGGCTAAAGTGCAGCAAAAAAAAAAAAAAAAGTGTGAAGAGTTCAACATTAGCAACTGCCTGATTGCAGTAGGTTCTTGTTGCATAGGAGCTATGAAATACAAGCCACTCTAACCAACAAACTGATTAGCTGAAATTTTCAGTAGGAAAGAATTAGACCATATCATTAGAATAGTAGCTCCAAAACTAGCACAACAGCGAGCAGCATACAACAACCTCTAGTTAGGCATATTTAGCCTCATATATTCAATTATAAGAATTAACAATTGTTACCGATGGAAAAACAGAAAGAAATTTTAATTACATATAATGTATGAGAGAGGCTGAGTAGTTGCTATAATATCATAAATCGTCTGATAATCCCATGTCTTAAGGATACTATGGTTGTAGCAGTTGTAGATTCATGTCATGGTTTATGTAAAGGGCCGTAACAATAGTTCAAACCCAGGGGCCCCTACCACCCTAAATCCCCCCCTGCCTGCTGAAACCGAAAAACAAAACCAAGTATCGTTTGACTTTAAAAGCCCGAAAAATAAATTATAGATAACATTTATAAAGGACTTGTCAGAGAAGCAACACCTTCTGGGGTTTTAGGTAAGTGCTTATATAAGGGTCAAATAATGTATTAAAATGGGATGTATGTAGTATGCATGGAATTTTTAGTGTGATAACCGTGTGTACATCACAGAGACACTCCCATCTCTGTGATTTATACACAGATGTCTTATCCTGTGCAAACTGATCATAATTACTACATCTGCCCTCCAGCAACATTACTCATCAGGCATATGTCCAGAGATATTGTTTTGTTTCCTTTATTTTTTTGTAACATATACAACGATGTGAAAAGAGACGCCTGTACAATGATTTTGTAACATACATTTCCTTTTTTTTCCCCACCACCAGCTTCCTGTGTTTTCTTTTATGAATGGTTAATAAATACCATGACACTGTGAAAATAACTTACTGTGAAAATTTCAAACTGTAACACCCTCTAATGTCAAATAAACAAATAAAGACACAAATCCTTCATGAATCTAAAGAATAACAGGCCTTGCAACAGTTGAATCAAATAAATAAAGCACAGACAAACAAGCTACAGACAAAAAAAAGACCCCCCCTGCCCTATTTTTTTCTGCAAACGTTATTTATCACTTCTATCACAGCCACCTTGGACCTTCTGACAAGACATTAATTATTCAAATGAATCAGCAAACTGACAAAAAGCCACTGCTGCCAGTTTTCATTTGTACCTAGCAATTAGTCAGAGAGGCTAATCATAACCACTCCTAATTGTCTAAATTGATGATCAGAGAGTAGCAGCACATACATGTGTACTTAGAGTCAATCAAATTAAATAAGTCAAATGCATGTGATGTGCAATAAGCAGAAAGCTAATAGCTTTAAAGAGGACAGTCTGCAAGCTAAACACAAAGGACTTAAGCTAACAAGTGGACAAGGAACCTTGCTCATACCCATGAGCTCTGTTCATTCTGTTCTGGTCCAGCCTACTTCTTTAAGACGTTTCAGATCACACAGAATACCTGACATTATCTTGTTAAAACGTATGAATTAATTAGTCCCACACACAAAAAACAAGGAAAAAGCTTAAATGAATCAATAATTTAGTAAATTGTTAACAAAACAAATTATACATGAGGCTGTTATGTAAGCCTTGCTCAAACAAATTCAGTAATTCTTTTCTAATTGCTTGATATTCGTGGATAATTGAGAGCTGCTAATCAATTTAGTGAGCAGGTGGGATAATGTATTTCATCTCGTAAATATCGAGGATTTTAGTCCTGTCTGAATCCATCATCAAGGTAATTTCTTTTATGGACTGCATGCACACATTTGGAAAGATTACATGGTATTTTACCTTCTATAAAATAAGCACTAGAAATAACCCCAGGCAATAATGCATTAATTACTGTAGCACACTGCAGGTACTGCCAGTATATGTGTAAATATCCCAGGAGTAACTGCAGTGTGCTTGAGTAATTATTGTAGAAAAATATGTGAAAATTGTTAAGCGAAGTACACAATGTACACAAAGTTTGGACAAAAGTCCTTCATCAGCTTTGTAAACAAAGTGCTATTTTAGAGTATATATTTTGTTGAACTTTGTTCAATGAAAACAACAGATCTTTTTAAAACATTAATAGGCCATATTATACAAAATAATGCACATCTCAGTTCTATAATTTACAATAACTAGATATAACAAATAATATATTAATGGTAAGTGCTCTGCACTATTGTTCTTTAATATGAAATCAGTTAACTGTGACAATTTAGAAAATTATGCAGGGAAAAATAAAGAACACGCTCTGTAAGAAACAACATTGTCTTCAATTTTGAGGTATATTCTTGCAAAGCACTTATACTCTTATACTATGAGCTCCTTTAATATGAAGTCAATTTACTGTGTCTTTTTTAAGAAATAAGAAAGCAAGCTTCAGTAAATAATCTCTAGGATATTTTTCTATTTTCTAAATAATCTCTAGGAAGTTTTCTAAGGCTCTTTTGTAAACCAAAATATTGAACTTAGTAAAATAAAACTGGAGTCAGAGCAGTTTACAGGAGAATGGAAGGATTTCTACAATGTGGACCTCATTCAAATTTGGATCCTGGTTACGTCCCTGATTTAGAGCCCATTTGTTTCTGGAATATTTATGTTGTATTCCTGTAAAATTATTCGCAACTCGCACAGAGCACATTTCCAAAGGCATTTCCAAAGAAACAATTCCCTATGAAGGAATAATGAATGTGCTACAGTCTGATATCACTACAAATGTAAATATAAGTCATCCTCAAAAGAGAGAAGTTTTTTTTGTCTTTACATCTGTGTTGGACAAGACTGTAAATAATTAACAAGCTTCCTCACTGGAGTCTATTATGATTAACAGGGAATGCAATTAGATATAATAGTAAAAATTGGCATTTTCAATTATTATTGCTTATATCAAAATATAATTATTTAAAATATTTCATGTATTGTAACATCTTCTTATATGATAAAATTATTTATTTTACAAAGCGTCCAGAAATCTGAACATTGTGGCTGTATAATAGATAGTATGTGTGAGTAGGAGTAGTAGTGAGGTGAGCTGGTACCTGTTCCCATGGACATGAGACGCGCAGAAGGCATAGCTGTAATGGAGGAGGGTGGGGTCCACCAACGCATTGTTCTCTGAGAATTCCATCAGTTCTTTCAGGTAACAGAGGTGGCGATGGCAGCCTCTCACGCCATACCGAGCACAGTACTCATCCAGAACAAACACCTGGCCTGGGCTGAACCATCCCTGCACATCCAGAAGAAATACAGTCTCATAAGAGAATGTGCAAATTACTAATCTCACGTGAACCATTGGACAAACCACACTTAAATAGGAAACATTTGTATTCTATAATTATGAAAATGCTAAGACAAAAAAAAAGAAGATGAAGTTTCTCTACATCACTGCTTGCGCACTGGCTTTTGTGTGCAGGTGCAGCTTTCACAGTCTAACAGGTCGCAGCTCTGACCTGGACTGCGCTGAAATCCGATTCCTCACAAATGACCTTCTGAGATACACAAACTGGAATATGCATTATTTTTACAGGCCTCTTATTTTTCGAACACATCGCTAAACAAAGCTTATAATGAAGAAAAAAACACCCTATCTATTTCCAACATTTTAACAAACAAGTGAGACCAAGGTTAAGCACAAACAATTCATTCATAGGCAGAAAAGTCAACATAATGCGGGCGGGTGAGGAACGCTGAGAGGCTCCTGTTGCATTCATTAGCTCATTCATACCTCGCATAATAACTAAATTAGGCATGAATCTTACAAAGTTAATTAACATGCCTTCTCCGTAGGAACATTAACAAATTAGCACTTTGAGGGGGCCGCTCGCCTACGACAGTGCTGAAGGCTGGAAGTCGTGAGGACGGAGCTGTGGCGCAGAAGCGAGCGGGAGACCAGCAGGCTCGAAGCGGCCCCCTTTCTGACCTCCCAGCCTGCAAACGAGGATGGAGTGATCATTACTGTTAAAGACGGAGAGATGAGGAGCGCGGTTCAGAGGCCACACAGACCTGACACACACTGAACGTATTTTGACTTGAGTTTGTGTCATTGCATAGCCTTTCTGTCCCTTATCTCTGCTTTTACCTTTCAACTCTTTCTTTCTCAGCATGCAGCTTTCACTTGACATGAATGAAGCTTTAGTTTATGTTGGCTTATATTACTACTGAAAACAAGAAGATTATTAATGTGTTGGATTCCTGTTAGCTTATATAGCTGCATTACTGCTTATTTATCTGATGATGTTCTTTATTAACGGGTGACTTTATATCTGTTTACATCTTTGTAATGACATCAATAAAGAAATGTGTCATCCTTTTACACAACTACTTTCTCTCTTTCTCTCTCTTTCTCTCTCTATTGATCTCTTTCTCCCCACTTTGTCACTATGTCTGTCTCTCAGCCTGTCTCTTCCCTGGATCTATTAATATCGCACCACTAAGAGCTGCAGCATAATGGCCCGGTGCCGAGCAGAGTGCCACAAGATGTTCCACCGTGACAAACAGATGGCCTGCTCGTGTCTTGGCTCCGACCGCTCAATTACCACTAGCGATTGACTGAGACGGCACTCGCGTCGTCCTAACGAGCACGGCACAGTCTGGCTCCTACTGCTGCTCATAGTCTGAAAGAGCAGGAAAATCTCCTCACACACAGGCACAGAAAGAAACAGGCAATTCACATACAATCGTATCTGTGAGTGGGGAGTCGGACTGCTTTTACTGTGCACTAAAGCAGCTTAAATTGGAAATAAGAAAATGTGAAATTCCAGGAACATGTTTACATTAAAAAAAAAATAGCATTATGCTTGCTCATGAATGGTGGCATTCAGACAATGAATTTTAGGTGAGTGTGAAGTCGGATGTTTATAGATACACTAAATATGCACATATTCACTGTGGCTGTGAGTGAGAATTCACTTTTGTTTTCGCTCTCATCTTTGACATCGGTCTCTATAGTGAAGCAACACAGACATTCAAGACTTGTCATTGAAAAAAGAGAGATAAGGAGAAAACGCTTCAGTAGTATACCTTTGACGCAGTAATCTAATCAGTATATTTTACAGACAATGAGAGTATGAAAGAATGAGAGAAATTTCAAAAGGAAAATCTGGTGGCTGATCCAAAGCTTACATCACTGCATCATGAGGCATTAGTGTATTAGATCAGTCTCACTCATCTTTAATGCTAAAAGCATAGCAACTCACTGAATATTATCACAGTAGGGATGTAACTGGATACAACACATAGGTGCACTATTCTTTTTTACTTTACATTACAACTCTATCATACTTTACAGCCAATACTAACACAACCAAGAGAGTTTAAAGGACAGAAAGTGACAAATTCCATCACATAAAGCAAGAATTTCTAAACCTTTCTAAATTAGTACCATTTATCTATAAACCACAGGCTTAGTATACTGGCTGCAGAGCTAGTGCAACTTTTTTTTTCCTTTTTCTTCAACTAATTTTATTTATTATTTCTCTAAATGATTATGCTTAATTAGTGTAAAACAAACATGCATATACCTCACATACTCACATAGGAAAGGCTGTTTATTTACACTACAGTACAAAGCCAGACCGAGTCACGGTTTTTCTCTAGGTTATAACAATTTAAAAGCATCATTTTTGAATTGCATGACAAATAACAGCAGCTTCTATTTTATGATCTATTTTCGTCAGAGCTTTGTCTGATGATCAGCTATATTTTAACTGCTTCACAGACTGACATGGTCTCAGTCTTAGTTAATTTTAATGCTAATCATAGCGAAAAAGACAACCTCTTATGTTGAAAAAGTAAATTACTTTTACACAAACATTAAAATATTACACTGTTGGAGAAAACCACTATAAAAGCTGAATAGTTGAGAATGTGAAAATAAAAATCGCATGTAATATTTTGCAAAATACTTATAGTGTGCCAGGCATGTAAGCCCTCTTGTAAATTATTTATTTAAAAAAGCCTGAATAGCCACAGTAATCTTCAGCATTAAGTGGGCTGTTCTGTCACTTATATTCAAGGCCTCCAGCTGACAAGACCCATGTCTGAGGCAAACAGTTCTCATTAATAAAGGTATAATTTCAGAACAGATGCATGTTTGTGAGGTGATGTGAGTGCGTGTGTGTTAAGGGGAGTGAGGATGATTAGGGGTGGAGAGTGAAGTGGATATGTGCAATTACATTAGGGCTGAACATGACTGGCCCCAACTGCTCCTCATTTGCTGTTATACTCACTGGCATCTGGTGTCATACCTTCATCATGGGAAGGCGACGGGCAGGCTTTTCGCATTCACACACAACTTGACTACATTAAAGCTTGTCAACTCATTTTCATAATTAGCTTCTGTTATCTATAGCTTCTACTGTGAAATTACCAATGACTGTAGAAGTCGTCATTTTAGAAGACTGTTTTTCTTTCCTTCTTTTCTGAATGATCTGGGTTGGGTGAAACTATTTTTAGTAAAGGTGATAGTACTAATGTACCTGTCAGAACTAGCCATCTGCTTATGTAAGCTCCCCTTTTACACCAACTACAGAATCTACAGCTGAGGCCAAAAAGTTTCAACTACCTAAGCTGAAGATATTCAATCTCAATTTTTCACAACCCCACACATTTCATGTTACCAGACATTTCTTTTGGCAAGTCAATTAGATCATCTACTTTGTTCACATCACAGGTAATTTTGATACAATCGATTAGAGACAAATTTATTTCAGCTTTAATTCACTATTTCAGAATTCCATACATACACCAAGTTGACTGTCTCTTTAATAAACAGTCTGGAACATTCCAGAAATTGATGAAATGACTTAGAAGCTTCTGATTGGTCAACTGGTATAATTGAGAGTTAATAGAAGTGCACTTGTAGCTGTAAGATTGCCTACCATTAGAGACAGTGCCTTTTTGCAGTGATACCATGGGATTATCCAAGCAACTCAGCCAGGATCTCAGGAAAAAAAAAACAAAAAAACAAAAACTGTGGACCACCACAAGTCCGAACAATTCCAATCGACAGAAGGTACCATGAAGATCTGCACACACAAATGTATGCAACATTAAAAATCTTGGGACCACAAAGACACTGCTTCATTCAGGAAGAAGCTCCCAATAATTCAAAGAACACCATCCCAACTGCGAAACATGGGAGTGACAGCATCATGTTGTGGGTGTGTTGTGCTGGAAAAGGGACTGGTGCACTTAAGAAAATAGATGGCAACAAAGTAAGAGTGGCCATCACAAAGTCTTAACCTGAATCCCACAGAAAATTGGAGTTCGGATGTCTTCATCCTAGGTTTATGTAAACTTTTGGCCTCAACTGTGATGCGATTTATTTCCTGCTCACTCAGCCTCTTTGTGTCTGAGCACAAAAGAAAAACTACACTCATACCTCATTTTGCCATTTACTCAAGCACCGTGCCACTACAAATATTTATAAAATACAGCAACACACCACGCGATGTTTGCATGTAAAAACAGAAGTGCTGTGGAAGCACCACTTTGTCATTCCTACATGCTTTTCTAGCACTAGCACTATTCACGAGCTTTTCTGGTACAGAGGAAACATTGCTATCAACTAGTATGCAGTCTCACATGCCGAAACAGCTCTGATCAGGCAGAAAATATGAATTTGTATAGCTTTTAGTTATAACTAAGTTATAGCTAGTGAAAAAAATTTCTTGAGTCCATCATTGGTAAATGCTTATTTGATGGCAGATCTTTAATATCACATTCTTTTGAAATCATCTGAAATCACGGTGGCAGATGCTTTAAAAGTGCTATCTGCCTAGCTTGTGCCTACACACACATTCTTTCTCTAAGGTGCCTCAGAGAACTTGTATTGCTACAGTGATTAAAAATGCAAAAAAAATTGTATGTGAACTCATTTAATACAATAGCATCATTTACTAATTTTCCACAAAGGTATGTTTATTTCTTAGCAACTCTTTTTTTAGATGTGTGAGTTTCAAATTAAGTTTAACAGGTGAACTAGGAGTGGCCATACTACTTTTGTAAATAACAGATTTTATGGTTTCTCTTTTATAATTATACATAATTATTGGAGATATTTATTCCACTCACAGAAAAAATGTTTACTGAATTGTCATTAGGTTCATGTTTACATTGTTTATAAGCCGACTTGTTTGAATAAAACCCTTTAAAAAAATCATAAATTAAAAAAAAAATATATCACAAACCCCCAGCTGAGCTTTACAAACCTCTTTACAAACTTTAGAGAATCATGGTTCTATAATTCTAAATTCTGAACCACTTAATTTAATTAAGCAATATCACACGAGCAAGAGTGCTGTTGCACTGAATATCAGTACAGCTGTGATTGGGCTGTAGGCACGAGGCTGTACATAATCACAGTCAATATGCTGATATTCAGTACAATATCACTCTTGCTCATGTGATATTGCTTTTATACAACAGTTCCATAAACAAGAAATTAATATTGAGTGACTGAGAATTACTGAGTAACAGACAAAATATGGCCAAATATTTTTTTTTTGCTCTGTCAATGAAAATAGATCCTGAAGTAGCCATGGCTGGTAGAGTGTTGCGTGTTGCCATGCAACGCACAGACTGACTGTCAGACTGTAGTAAGTATAGTAACGGTTTCAATGTAACAGACTGCTAGTATTGAAATTTTACGTAGCAAACACAGACAAGCGGAGTGATACACACAGTGAAATGTACCAGTGCACTCTTGTAACGTACTTGTCCAGACCAGAACTTACTGTTGTATAAAGGCTACTACACCACAACACTTTTTTTAATAATATGACTGGTCAGAAGGTGTTGATTAATTTTCTATGAGTAGTGTCAGCTACAAGGCAAATTACAGGATTATATTAACTTGATCATTCTAATATGTTACTGTTTCTATAGCAGTAGCTAATTCACAGGGACTTTATGGTGGCAAAGATAACTGAGTATAACTGGGGTGAATATTATAACTGAGAAGATCCAAAAGTTGTGAAAATGGTTAGAGGCTGTTATTAAGACCAGCACTGGCTCTTGAACATAAGTTTTGGTGAAGCAGAATGACACTAATAATGACATGGCCTAAAACAAAGTCAAAAGGATATCATACTTGACTTATTCTATAGGCTATGATCTAGTGAATTTTTAGAGTAAGTCTGTAATAGACAGATGAGGATGTACACCAGGGTTGACAACATATAGTCATCCAGCATACAGACTAGCAATATGTTTTCAGTGGTTTTAAATGTACCTTTGTTCAGTTGTGGTAGTATCATTAACCTACATTATTAATGATGTTCAGCATTACTGCAAGTTCACACAAAAGACCTGAAACTAGAAAAGGGTGACAGAAAACAATAAGCATTTCACACATATTTCTGATGTACACACACACCATTCACTCCATTTTCCTCTCTTTCCCTACCCCAATGTTATATATAGATAGATATAATAGAAATGCACAAGTGTTGTTGCTGTACTGCAATTTCAGTCCAAAATGTTGCATGATGTTTGAAGTTCTCTTCACTAGAACAGAACCAATAACTACTCAGGCCTGTAACCGTAAAAGCACAGTTAAAGTAGCTTTTTATGAGCTTTACGTACTCTGACAGAGCAAACAAAAGACATATTTTCACGGAGGCGTCCATATATTTTTCCTCACTTTTCAGCACAATGTGCTGAGGTGGGAGTTAATGTTATTACAACTTGCAATATACCACTTGCAAGGCACCACAAATGCAACATGAGCAGAGCAGTGAACACTCACAATATCTAGAAAGGCGAGCAAATCAATGGAACATTGACTTATTGGAATTTAGCACTCTCAGGCAATATATACAAGCATTAGACAAATTAAACAATATTCTAGGCTACTTCATAAACGGTTATCCAGCGTACACAGAATAATGCCTTCTCCAAATAGAGTGTCCATCTGTAATAATAAATGTTGAACAGAATTTTGGTAGCATTTTTTCTGTCCAATCCTGCAAAATAAAGTTCCCCCAACACGAGCCTGTGAACATGCCCCAGGTTCCCAAAACCTAAGATCGGTTGGCATCTGTAACCTGGGCAAAGATAGTAATTACCAGTGGCTGATATTTAAGTATTAAAACGTGTCCATATATAAATCAAATGAGCAGCCAGTTTCAATAATGGATACTGATCTGGCAGAACTTGTAAATGTGTCTTGACAGTGATGATTATGTCTTCATCAGACATGGTGTTTATAAGCACAGAGTGCAACATCAAATGATCTGCCAATGCTAAAAGTGCTAATTTGAGACATGTCTTATGATTTGAATGTTGTGATTGTTTCAGAATTGAAATGGTAGCTCTCAAAGATTTGATTTGTAATTCATGGTGGGGGTTATCCTTTCAAATAAGTAAATAAGCAGATGTGATATTATTTTGGGAGGCATGTTGGCACAGGAGGTAGTATTGCTACTTTATAGCTCCGGTTTGATCCTGAGCTTGGGCGTGGAGTCTGTGTGGAGTTTCTGTTCTCCCTGTGTGGGTTTCCTCCGAGTTCTCCAGTTTCCTCCCACCTCCCAAAATCAAGCTAGTAGGTGGACTGTGAAGGAGTTATTAAATACTAATGAATGAATGATATTCAATTTAAATCCAAGAAATTTTGGATAATTTTCCTTAGCGGGTAGTAATTTGCATCACTGTACATGCAAAATGAGAAATTCACGGGCCACGTCGCTTACCAATGAGCATCAATGTTGTACATTTTAAGTAAGTGGCTGTTTCTAGCAGTGGTATACAATGATTTGATATTCAGAACACTGAGCCCTCAGTACACACTGCACTCAAATAACAACCCCTGAGTTCAGTGGCTGTTTAAATAGTAGCTGTCCTTACTTTCACCTTATCGTGCCTTATTGCTTTATGTCTTATTATTACAGTACATATAGTACATTCTGAGCTATATGATGAATACACACACACACACACACAAACAAACACAGATGTCCTTCTCCCAGGAATCATGGGAACAGCATCAAATTCAGGTGGCTTTTGTGGCTCTCTGATTTTAACAGGGCAATTTGCAGTCCACTGAAGTTCGAACAAAAGCCTTGGCACACTCACAAAAAGCTGAGCCCAGACTTAGTCTTAGAGCAGGTATAATAATGAGGACAAAAGCAGAAGCTGGTCACATATGTTTGTAGAATATAAGAAATACAATTTGCAAAATGGGTCCGATTTCTCACGTAAATTCATATATTTCAACATAAAACACAAACATACTTCCATTCCTAAATTACATTTCCACCACCACCTCATGTGCAGTGTTTACTGACAAGTAAATGGGACTATTTGCGGGACTCTATCGTTCCTGTCTGGCTTCTCATACATATAAGCATTGGAAGTCACAGCACGGTTCTTTTCTTCACCCTGCCGAGGAGCGCGGAGCAGCACGATGGGTTTCCTTTTTGTGGTGTATTGATTGGAACCGTTTATACTCCTCTTGAGCGTGAGCTCTCACTTAGCCTGGAGGGCCACATCCCTCCCCTGTGGACATTTAACCCCCCCCCCCCCCCCCCCGCCAAAAAAAAAAAAAACACACACACACACACACCTCCAAACAGATCCACATATACACACACATGCACACACGCCGATCAACTGTATTACACACTGAGCTCTGGAACACTGCTGTTTGGTATCTTTGGCATCAGTGATGTGAAAATAAAAATAAAGCAAACTAATATCAGTTCCACTGAGAGTTCTTTTCAGTGTGTACTACTGCTGATTTAGTCTTTGACTCTTCTCCATTCTCTTCTTTTCCCTTTGAATATCAGTGGAACAGCACTATATAAAAAAAGACCCAGATCTCTACATTATGCTCTAGAGAACAATAAACTCATTTTATCAATATAATTTAAGCTTGACACACTTCTAGTAGGTGTACACATTTCCCACTCTTGCTCACATCCAAACAACACAAACACAGACACAGTTAGGTTGAGCTCACCAGGCAGGAGAAGGAGTCATTCATGCGGTGGTGGAGTGTGTGTTTCTGCAGCATTTGAAACAGGTTTGCGTGATTGAAGCTGCAGGGAACGGCAGAGATGAGCTCCTCGACTCCTGCCCTCTCCAAACCTGAGCCACAAACACAGTCATTTCAGCCTGCACAATAACCAACAACTTGTCAATCTTCACATTTACAGTGTGATTGGAAATGGCAAATAAAATGTAACTATACGTATAAAACGAATATCAAGTGACATTATTTCAGAACATAATTGTAATTAAAGGGTAGTGAGTAACAGGCGCATCATGCTTTCTCAATATCTAATAAGTGCATCAGTGCAAATGATGCCTGTGTATTTTACAACTGGTCTATATGGGCAGGAGCAAAAACAGAGCTCACACTTTAGGATGCTCTGTAAAGAACACAAATCTGTCTTTGGTTGCATTGGCATCACCGTCTTCCTTTATTTGCATGTCACTTCTTTTGGCCAAAGCTATTCTGTGACAGCCAGTTTTCCTGCTTCAGCAGTAAACATTTGACACTTACAGCCCTCCTCAGACAAGTGGGGCCCATCATCTGACACCAGTTCCCTATCTGAGAATGTTGTGATTTTCAATTTCCACAATTCAGCTGATAAAAAGGTGCACACTCAAACAAAGAATCCTTCAACTATGACTCTAATTCATTTTTAAAGCCAGAAGCACGCAATCAATTTTCACCACTTTCTAAATATTCGTTTGACGTTCAAATGTGAGCTTAAATGTAGCACCAGTAAAAGAACAAGATGGCCTGAACCGCACAGTCACGGCAGCTTAGAAACATACGAATCTCAGATACCGTTGGCCTGAAACTCAACCTTGAATGAGGCATTACACCTTTGTGAAGGTTTGATAAATATGTGCATTTGTGTGAGTGTGTGTGAGTGATTACCATCTGTCTCCACACATCCCAATTTGCACTCACTTTTCATAAATAAAGAACAAGCAGATGACAAGCGCATCACGGCGAAGAAAGAAAATGACACACATGGGCGATGTGAAGGGTTGGGGTCAGGGCAGACTATGTGTGTGTGTGTAAGGCTGTGGGAGTGAAAAAAGGAGGAGGGAGCACTAAAAGTGTGCCTAAGTTCATTTCCACTCCTTTCATTGCATTTGTCACATGCATCCTGAAAACCGGCTAATGGGGGACCCATCAAAAGCCTAACACTTGCTGCCGGCAGTCTAAGAGTGTGCATATGCGGAGTGAGGTCTTCGCTCCACAACACCCACAAAAGACCAAGGCTTTTGAGACACATCTTCAGACGCCTGCATGGCCAGCGGCACCTTTGTGAGCTGGGCATTAGTGATCGCTTTTATTAACGCTGCCATTTTTGGCATGCCGATGACTTTGTGGATGCTTGTATGGACAGAGAAAAGTGCTGTGTATGTGCCCAGAAGCGCTGTGGGCATCTGTTAGTCCCCCCCCCCGACCACAACAACGGTAGACAAGAAGTGCAATTGTCCAATTGACTCGCAAACACTTCTGTCCTGGCCCAGAAAAGGGTCCGCCTCTCCATTGTCCCATTCGCTTTAATTCCGATATAGGTCATATTACATTCATTACTATCGGAGCATCAACTGCTTAATGTCATTTGGTGGAAAACGGGGACAGAAACGATTGTTGGGCAGGGGGCAGGAAAAAAAAACAAGGAAGAGATTAAAGAACAGAGACAAAAGAAGATATGGATTCAATGCAGTAATAAAGAAGAGGGAAGCTTCATATTGATCTGCGAAGCGCGAGCCTGACAGATTCAGTTCGACTGAAGAATCATATTGATCTGTGTCAACCTTAACTTACAGCTATTATCTGCGGACGAGGGGAGGAGGAGGACGACGGGGGCCGTCGTCTCTAATCAGAGCTGAAGAGCTGAGGCATGATGCCCAGCACAGCAGAGAGAGACCAGCTCCCGTTTCTGTCTTCATGGCAGCAGTCACATCCATGTGACGTGAGCCACCAAGGTGGACATGAGCTTCATGACAGATATTAACACAGTGCTGGACCGAAATCACAGGTACAGCCCAACCAGTCACTTCAGCCAGAGCAGCCTGAGTTTGACAGACAGATGTGGACAGACAGGACGGGTGCGCTCTATTGGGATAACAAGGCCTAAATGGACACATACACACACGCACATTGTGAAATGTAATCCTAAGCTCTGTGGCTCATCTGTGCCATGAACTGAAAGGTCCACAGTGGTCACATAAGAGACTAAAGCAAATGGACAGCACTGACACTGATGGAGGGCCTCAGACACATCAGTAATCCAGGTGTATAACGATGATAAAAAACGAAAAAAAAAAGAAGAAAGTGAACTTTATGAAGTAGCTTCATAATCGGTCATCATATTTCAACGTTTATAGAGGTCTATTTGAAGAGCCTACTAGATGAGTGTGTGAAGTGGGTTTTCACTTAAATGGAAAATTCTGCGGATAAGCAACAAGTGTACCACTTCCGAATACCAATGCGTCACCCTTCTTTTAAAAGTTTTAAGAATACCGATGTATCACATTTCTTTTAAACCTTTTAGGTCTGATTTTTCAGATTTCTCCTTCTCTCCATAAAATCCATCAGTGAAAGTTGAGAACTGGCCTTCTGTACAGCCATGTTCAAATTCATGTCACTTTGTGATTAAAAAAACTCTTTGGCTTGCATAAAGTGATAGAAATGATTGTGGAAGGAAAAAATATTGTATGTGGTCCAGCATGATGTGAGAAACAAGGAGGAGGAGGGCCTTGAAGATTTGAGAATTTTTGGAAGTGGAGTGCTTGTCCTCGCATGCCTGAAAAGTCAGTGTAAGTCACAAAGTGCCTTATTTTATTCTGACAACAGTCCAAAATTTCAGTCAGCGTTGGATGCAGTGGAGCTCTCTGCTTGTTATGGTGACAAAAATAAAAGGAAAGTCAAATAAGGTGAAAGCAAAATTCTGACCAGCACTTTGTAATGGAATGGACTTCTCTGGTCTGTTCATGAAAAAAAAAAAAAAAAAGTTATAAAAAAGGTTCTCTAGTTATCAGAGCTGTGAGGCAAGAAGTTTTGGGAAGTTGTATTTTGTTCACTGATTGGCAGTGTTTGAGCGTATCTAAACTCACACATCACTGAAAAATCCTCACATCATCAGCTAAAAGAAAGAAGGGCTTTTAGCATGTAAATAAGATATATAAATCGGAACGGCTAGAATTAGTAAATAAATGTCACACATATATTGCAGAGGATGTAACCTACTGAGTAATGAAGCAGGGGCATCTTTCTGGATACTCCCCCCTCTGCAGTTGTGCTGCTGGTTCTGTGCAGGAGGTACTGGTTTGTAGGACTGGCCTGTGGCGCGATACATCGCCTGCACCCACAGCGTTCGGTCTTGTTCATCATTCGTGGCAAATACCACCAAATCCCCCTCCTTGACTGCACTAAAAAAGACTTGGCCTCCCTGAAGACCTAGAAAAGATATTTGCTCATTAGGAAAGAAGGAATCCTGGTCAACATCTTCAAAAAGCTGATAAACCGCCCATTGTTTACACACTTGCACTTTGTGCTACTCAAGGAAAAAGTAATGATGTATTCAAAAGAGAAGCATAGAAATATAGCCTTGCTTAGTTAATCAGTTTATAAGTCTTTCTTCCAAATGAAGGACAAACATTGACTAAGGAGCACTCAAGATTTTAGAGAAACTACACTTCAACCACATTTTGGCTGTTGAGGGTCTGTAACATGTCTGTAGTTGTTAGATTATTCTTATCCTCTCCAAAATTTCCCGTTTAGTCAGATGAGAACAGAACTATACTGTCTTTCTGTACAACCACTTGGGAAATGATGTGCCTTCTTCTTCAAAAGGCTCAGGTCTTAAAGTGTCAAGAGTCAAAAATGATTGTCAGAGGGGGAAAAAAGTTGACATACAGGAAAGACATACATTTACCTTGCACTTGATGTTCACACTGAGCTTTAGCAACACATGACACAAAGGTACTGTACACACTGGCAAGATCAACACATCACATTAACTTTCTGAGTTTGACATGTACAGTGTACAATATGCAATGAAATTCTTACATGCATGTTCTCCCTCATCAACAACATACTGTATATATGTGTGTGTATATATATATATCGGAATGAGATCTTGGGAAGTTGGAGGCCAAGTCAACACCTTGAACTCTTTTGTCATGCTCCTCAATCCATTCCTGAACAATTTTTGCAGTGTGGCAGGGCGCATTACCCTGCTGAAAGAGGCCACTGCCATTGGGAATACTGCTGCCATGAAGGGGTGTACCTGGTGTACTGTTTAGGTAGGTGGTACATGTCAAAGTAACATCCACATGAATGCCAGGATCCAAGGTTTCCCAGAAGAACATTGCCCAGAGCATCACACTGCCTCTGCCTGCTTGCCTTCTTCCCATAGTGCATCCCGGTGCCATCTCTTCCCCAGGAGTCAGCATGGGCACTGTGACCTGTCTGCAGCTAGGCAGCCCCATGCGCAATATATAGCAAGCTGCAATATACTGTGTGTTCTGACACCTTTCTATCATAGCCAGCATTAACTTTTTCAGCAATTTTTGCTACAGTAGCTCTTCTGTTGGATCGGACCAGAAGGGCTAGCCTTCGCTCCCTACGCACATCAGTTAGCCTTGGGCGCCCATGACCCTGTCGCTGGTTCACCAGTTGTCCTTCCTCGAACCAGGTGTGGTAGGTATTAACTACTGCATACCGGGAACCCCCCACAATACCTGCCATTTAGGGGAGTCTTCTACCCACAATTTGGAATTGTATAAAATATAATGAAGGCTGCTGGGTTTTGCTGCAGAAATAAGAAGCGAGTCGACAGTCAAAGTCTCCAGAAGAACTGTGGCTGCTTCTGCAAGATGCTCAGTAACACTTACAGCTCATTTCCTCATAAAACTGCACACACTGTACCTGAGACTACTATTTATTTTTTAAAGCGAAGGATCGTCACACAAATACTGACTTTGTTTCATCTATTACTGTTTACTGCTCTTTATAGTATTTTTTTAATGTACAAACATTTAATTTAACTATTTTTGAAGGCATCTTTACATGAAGGCATTGAAGGCATCTTTACATCTTTAAATGCTCTACGGCATTTCTTTGGATGTGCCTAAGACTATTGCACAGTACTGTGTATATGTGTGTGTATATACTGTATATATATATATATGTATATATATGTACACACACACACACGTATATACATATGCACACACATATATATTAGCTAAAACGCTAATACATACTGTATACTGTGTATATATATATATGTGTATATATATATATATATATATATATATATATATATATATATACACATATATATATATATATATATATATATATATATACACATACAGTATACAGTATGTATTAGCGTTTTAGCTCCCTCCATGACACTGAAAATTATTATTATTTTTTTTTAACATTTCCTCAATTCATTGCTCTCATAACAACAATTAGCAATGGAAACCAAGTTTTCATTAATGTTGTGTTTCACCACTGAACAGGACAAATCCTTCATTCTGACGACAAAAAGGATCAGTCAGACAAAACAAAACGATCAGTCAGACACCTGTCAGTTTCTCCTCTGTCTGTCTCGTTTTGTCGAGCACATTTGTCCAAAATGTTCAGTTTCTCTAAAAAATATGTGTACCTCGCTTAACATTTTCACAGCAATAAAAGCGGAGATACTGTATTTTACATGTTTGATAGATACTGGATGCTGGAAGTTAGCCAAAAAGAAGCTGCACTACGGCAAGCATAAAAAAGGGTGGCACATAGACATCCAGAACAGTCAAATTATCAAATTATCCAAACTCTGCGATGTTTCACAGGCTGATTTAATTCAACTTTAATTAGAACTAGTCACTGTAATTAGAATGAGTATGTATTTACAGACTCATAATGGTAGAACATGGAAGCAATCAGTGTTTATACCGGGAAATTTAGAGATGAGAGAAGTACAAGCTCACCGGGCTGTGGATCAGAATAATCTACTGTGTATCCATCCAGCTGCATGAGCTCATGTGGCTCTGATTTTTTCTCTCTGTAGCTGCACATGGCGAATGTGTACTGGCTAACCTGAAATAGGCAGCAACATTTATTGGCACAGTTTAAAATAAGACGAGGAGTACATTTACAATATCCTACTTTAAACAGGATAAAGAATACATTTTCAAATAATTTTGGAAATTTTTTTTTTTTTTTTTTTTTTAGAAAATACATAAAGGAACCAGTCTGATGATGTCTTTACTGCCTGTAGGAGATGATGTGCTGAATAAAACCATTTTAATTAGACAGCTACAATACACTTTCACTCACTTTATCGGCACTTACCTGAACAAGAACAAAATATCGCCTCTTCCATCGTTTCCACACTCTCTGCCCCAGTACATAGAGGTACCTTGAAAAGTAAAACAAAAAAAAATTACATATATTCTAACCTTACACATGCACTCTAGATTCACTCTATCAATGCTTTAATGATATAAAAACATTCAAGATCTTAAAGGCTTTAGTGAAATGAAATCACTTCATAGCAAAAGATGCCTTGTAAAGGACACCTGATGAGGTTGGAGAAGGAAAGAATGTCCAGTGGAAAAAGAAATCATCCACTTGTAAAAATGATTTTCAGTTCACTCTCTGACACCTTTTATACAGCCATGGCCCTATTGAGATGCCCTCAGTATGGAGCCATGATGACTGAGAAATTGTTCTGCAACTGTACCTGCTATTGCACTTCACTTAGTTCTGACCTGAAGACTTTTTATAAAGAAGACAAAATGAAGCCAAATTCAAGTCATAGCTTTATAGAAAAACCAAGTCAACAGAGGGATTGAATTTAAACCAAAGACATGATTTAACATCTGTTATGAAACATGAAGTCTAATTAGAGCAAGCAGAATGGGCTAAAGCTCTGTGCTTAGTGGCTCACACCTTTAAAAGACAAACAAGTGTTAAAAAGTAGTGACTATCAGTTTAAGAGTGGTGGATGCTCTCATATGCAGTAAATATCAACAGTATTTGTTATTAAGCTATGCCAAACTACTACGAAGTGGGTTAGGGTGGCAAACCAATATGCCAACAAAAGCACATCCACATTCTTCTGTGTGGAAAAAGTGTCAAACAGGGGAGGTCAAGGTATAAGGCTAGCCGATTTACATGCCTTCAGCGCCGTCAAGTGGACAAACCATGTCACCACAGCCGACCAGTATGTAAGAAATCCTGTATAGTTTATTTACTTAACTATTTACTGAATGAGACCCTATTTTACATTATTTAAGGCAAAATCAGCTCAATCAAGGCTTCATCATCTTCACATCAGTGTATGTAAGTGTAATGTGTTTATAACTTAAAAATACAAGTGAGGGTTAAATAAATTAAGAATAAATATAATGGTCTTGTAAGGTCTTAGGAGTTACTGGCTGGTAAGAATTCTCAAGCAATCATGCCTCTACATTCTGTTAAAGGTAAGGTACTGACATTTCTTCCAGAGATAAAGTCCTGATCTATGTGCTTTCTCCTCTTTAATGACTGATAACACGATGGTTTTACAGAGCTATTAGAAAGAAATGAGTGGAGGAAGAGAAAGACAAAGTGAGTGAGTCTGAGAGAGTGAAGAAGGAAGAAAAACAGACAGACAGACAAACAAAAGCGAGAGAAGCCTAAAGCTGGCAACTCTCCCGTTCTGAGCTGCGGAGGGGTCGTGCTGCCAAACTCAATAGTTCTTCAGTCTCTCCATTGCTCAACAGATGGCTGCTTTTAATGGGGGGCATTCAACCTGAAAATCCCCTTTCAATGCATCTCCTTTTTTATCCTTTATGTAAGTCCTCAGGTGTGAGTGCACATGTGCAAGTTAGCATTTAGTGACCTAGAGTAAAGCTATAACTGTCAATCTGGCTGGTACATATCTAAAATGATATAGTGGTAGCAAAAGGAAAAAGTCAATCATTTATGTAGATCTCAAGTCTCCTGGAGGACTTGAAATGGCATCAGTAGCAGTCAGGAAGGAAAATAACATCTAGCGTGAGTCAAGTGCAGCTGTAGAGTTTTTGCAGAAACTGCCCAGCAGCAGGCAGCCTTTTCATGTGCTTTATGAGTGTGTCACGAGTTCAGAGAAACAGGTGACAGATCAATGTCTGCTCTATTGGTTACTATACTTACAGCAAAACTATTTTTTTTAGATTTATGGATGGTTGCCTGTGCAATCACATAACACAGCAGTAATCTTTTCTGTGTCAAAAAAAAAAAAAAAAATCAAGCAGTCAAACAAACCAATATTATTATTAACTGAAATGTTCATAAACCAATACATACTTATATTCCAGTAGAGATTAATGAAGTATGTTATCACACTGTCCGAAGACAGAATTCATGTGTGAGTATGTACGCTCTGGATATAAATGTGAAGCTCCTCTAGGAGTGAAGGTCCAAGATGGCTTTAAAACCACTTGTGGGGTCAGATATAAAAAGGTAATGACAGACTGAAGAGGCTTCTGCTAATTAGCGCAGGTCTCTCAGGGAGCAGCTCTATAGTGAGAGCCTGCTGGAGCGCCTCCATAATTAACAGGCTGATGGCAAAGGCCTGTCTGTCTCACCCTTTACAATAGCCCTGCTTTATGGTGACTATGGGAACTGCCTTCATCTGTGCCCATGACTATTTATTAGCAGTTCAGTCAGTAGCGCTATGAATAAGTGAACGTTGATCAACACTGTACATTTTGAAGTTAGCGATTGTTTAACTTACTGAAGTAATATCAACAGTAATATGATAACCCACTTCAGTGATTGAACCCTTTAGTGCAGTTCAGTGATGCTTGACCTCTAGATGGCAACATCAGTTTTTATTTCAATGTTGCATTTCCAAGTATTCCTTACAATGAAGTGGTTTTTAATGAACCCTCTACAAACAGCTCCTCAACAAATAGAACCAAATGTAGTGCAGTTGAATCTCTTTTGTCCAATTTATCACTCACAGGGTTCTTCAAAAGTAACAGAAAAAAATAAAATAAAGAAAAACATAAAAAAAGTGACTACAGTATGCAGATCAGAGTAGAGTTCTGCTGCCCTCATGTGGAAAAAGAACCACATTAAATAGAAACAATATAAACTTTTTAACAGATCTTGTACAAAGCAGCAACTAGCCAACATGCCCTAAACATGGAATGTTTTTTCATTTTTTGCCACAGTATAACAACAGATTACACTGGGATTTAGGACCTGTGTGTATATGTGTGTTCTTTCCTGTATGCCAGTATCATTTAATTTATGTGTTATTTTAGGGAGTTTTCCAGGGTGATTAAAACAAGTTTTCATCTTCAGTAAGAGCTTTATCTGGGTCACGGTTGCAGTGCGTGCAAAGCAGGAGAATTCACCCTGGGTAGCGCACCACGCACACACACATTTACACATACGTTCACACCTAGGGCCAATTTAGCATGGTCAATCCACCTACTGATATTCTTTTGGTAGGTGGGAGAAAACAAAAGCACCTGTAGGGAACCCACACATACTAGAACGAGTTTTCACAATATCTGTTTTTCCCCAAAGATTTAATTTAACAAACTACAACTGGGTGGTTGGATCTTAAGTTTTCAGTTTTCCTTGATTGTCAGTTTTGGCATAAAAATGATCTAAAATAAATACTGATTCTTTTCTGTAAAAGATATGTGATAAAGTAAAGCTTATTTACTATCAAATTTTTGTTTTAACTGCCAAATGTATATATACAGCAGCTAAAACCTGCCATTACTAAAGAAATATATTTTACAGTTTTGCAATTAAAGTATCTGTCTATAAAAGAGAGTGGTGTATGACATCACTGTCAATTGTTTCCCTGCATGGCTGGTCAATTTAACCAGCATAACATGAGCATAACATTTATTATAACAATTATTCTTCTCCAGTGAAGTCCAGCACAGAACAGCTCTAAGTAACACTACTTCCATCATTGTGCTGACTAAAGTTTCGACATACCCACTGTGCTTCATGTTTGGTGGTTTGTCCATACGCACAGCCAGTTTAATCTTCAGGTCTACATCCTGGCTGTTTTTAGGGATGATCATCTTGTGCAGCTCTGCAGTTTTCGGCCCATTTGTTGTAGGGTTCAATACCACCTGTTCAGGAAGAGAAAACATGAAGAAAAGAAGAAGCATGACAAAAGTTGATAAATGGGCCAAAATATGGAAGAAAAGGATACAGAGAGATCCACTAAAGAGAGGACCAAAGTAGATAAAAGAGGAGCAGATGCATATTGAGGGTCTCTAATGGGAGTCTCCATCTGTCACCCTGGGAAACTGTAATGACTTTTAGCTTCATTCATGAAGCGAGCTCACACACACACACACACACACACACACGTGATTATCTTGGCCAAAAACTAGTAGTCTGTGGGTTAACTGGGGATGTTTAAACAATAGCAACGGCAGTAGCTACATTTCTAAATGGAAAGAGCTGTTAGAAACATTAGTTTCTGAGTGCATCCAAAGCGTAACAGGTGTTTTATTTCAGCACTCCAAAGGTAGACCTTGGGAGGATTTTTGCTGTCTTTCCTGTTCTTTGCTCTTGCTGTTCTGTTAATTTAAGTTACTAACCAATTTAAGATCATCAGCAGGGCATGATGGGGGTAAAGTTAGCAAGACAGTAATCCCCCCCAGTAAAGTTGCAAAATGCCTAGACGCTTTTGTGCCATGAAGAGGGTGCTAATACAATGGACTGGATGTAAAGTGCCTAAAAAACGAAAGATAAAGAAGAACTCACATTCCTAAGTCTTGTTTGCTCTTGAGCATTCATTACTAAGCCTACTTTGTCTGGCGATCTAATCATAATTACAAACCTGTTTACCTAAAAATGTGACATGAGAGAGAGGGACAGTGAACATTTGACATATTTGTGTTTATTTTGTTTCCCCAGGTTAGTATAAAATGAGTATCATAGCAAACACAGTAGCTACAGGTTGCACCATCACAACATCTTTACAGATTATTATTTTTAATAAATTGTACATAGAGAGTGTGGCTTTCAGATTTCAAAGGATTTTTTAATGGCATTATGGCTGCACTCATGCACAAGAGAAACAAGTGGAATAAAAGACATGAAGTGTAAAACAAGGGCAGCGTTTGAATTTGAAATTGAATTTGATGCTTCTCTGACACAGCTGGTAAATGGAAGGTTGACGCAAGGTATTACATGATGCTACACAGGATGCTACACAGGATGCTTGATGCAATGCCCCCAGTGTGACGTGGTCTTGACTCTAAACCAGGAGTGTCATACTCAATCCACACCTCTACAGACACATCATATACTACTTTCAGCCCATGCAGACTTTTATACACAGCTCAATTGTCCCAGGTGTGTTAAGGTATCTCACTAAACTCTGCAGGACCAGACTGTGACACTCTGCTCTAATTGAACCTGATGGATGAGTCTCACCCTGCCCAGCTCTTTGTCCTCCAGAGCCAGGACACCTGTGCTCTCAGTAAACAGCTTCACTTTGACCACAGGCAGTGGGTGGGTGGTGGTGAAGTCTCCTTGCGTGCCCCACCTGCAGACAAACACAACATCATGTATTCATGAATAGGTTCTCACCTGGTGTCAGTGAAAAATCCTGTAGCTGAGCACTGTTTAAAGAATGGTGGAGTCTCAGTAGTCATTTATGTGGACAGTTGGTCAAATCATATGGAAAACATTACTGGCCTTACTGGCATAACTTTTCTTGTCCCCTGAAAAAGTTTTGCTTTGTTTTGACTCAGAACCGTATTTTTATAACCGGAAACAGAATACAGAGTATTCAAAATAGCAAACAAACAAGTAGAACTCCAGGTGTCCCTTCACCTCCAGCAAGTCTAATCCTTATTACTAATTTGTACGCTAAACATACTAAACACCCTTGAAAAAATACTTCAAACAGGAAGAAAGCTATTTAGGAAAAACTATTTCAGACATTTGAACTTGCCGTCACCTTAACCCTGTTTGGATCAATTGCAAAATCTAATCACAGTTCACCTGCTGGTTATAATGATAATTCCATATAAATATAAAACATTAACCCACTTGGTCTTGAGATATCACACTAAAAATATCTCAGATGGACTGATGGACAGACAACCCAAAAACAAAATGTCTCCACCATCTAGTGGCAGAGGCATAAAAAAACACCATTATGAGACGACAAACAAGTAAAAGTGGAATATTAGGGATTATTTATGGTTATACCACCATGCTCTTGCATTCTCAGATCTGATGGTCAGAAGGTTATGATTAATTTTCAGTAACAGCATGGCTCTCACATTAGTGCTTGCTCCAAAATTAATCACAGTTATATATTACCGTGTTCATTTTAACACTATTGTTATAATGTTATTGTAATTGCTGAGAGAGAGAGAGAAGAACTGAAAGTTCGTGAGACGTTGACTGTTTATAGCTACTGTAATGTAAGTAAGAGCAGGGTCTAGCTTGTTTCACAGATTGGCCACAACATTAAAACTAAACTGTTAAAAATGTCACACCACAACCTGCCCAGCAGAGGGAGGCAGAAAGCACAAGGCCAACCTCCTCCAGACTTCCTGTTTATTACCCCATTAGTTCAGTGAGATGACCTGTGCCTGCTTTTCCAGTGTGTATATAAGCCTTTCATTTGTTTGTATCTTTGCTCTTGGAGTTTCTTTGTTTGGTAGATCTCCTGTTCTTTGTGACCCATTCTTGGACTTATTTTCAGAACTTTATCTAACCCTTTTGGACTTGTTTGCTCAGGATTTGTACTTTATTTTTCCCTTATGGGGACTTTTGGACATTGCTGCCTTTGTCAAGCTGTTCTTGGATTGTTATCCTCTTCAGTCCTTTGGATTGGATCAGCATTGGGTGCTTGTACCTTTTGTTTGCATTTTTTAAGAGACTAAGTAAAGACTGTTTATTTCCCTCAAAGTCCTGAGTCCAGCCTCTGAATCTGACCCAGTTGGGTCCTCATCCCTCCATAGTGTAGTGGTTAGAGAGCTGGGTTTCCAGCACCACACCTTGGGTTTGATTCTCAGCAACACTGAGCAAGACAATGACGGACCCAGCAGAGACTGATCAACTTCAAGGAGCAATCATTTAACAGGGAGCCTTGCTTGGAACACACCAGGCACAGATTCAGAGGCTGTGAACCGGACTGCAGAGTCTCTCCAGCAACTTCAGGCATGCTTGCCTCAGGAGCCTGTGATTGCACCGGCCCCAGGTCCTCCATTGCCATCTGCACTAGTGCCACCGCCGGAACCCAAGATCCCAGCCCCTCAGTGTTATGGCATCTTTGAACTCCAACCCTAACTCTAAAAGACACCCTTCAACAGGTGTTCGACCATCCATTCAGTGGCTGTGAAGCATCTCAACCTTCTACTATGGCCTCTCTGAAGTGGTAAAGGAAGAAATTGCCAGTAGAGACTGGGATGCTCATAACCTTAGCCAGCCGCATTGATAACCGTGTTCGTGAGGGGAGACAGCATCGTACTCCCCAAGCCACGCCCGTCACATCGCCTCCAAATGCACTAGCTCCTGATCCTGCCCACCTCAGCCAACAGACTGAGGAGAAACAGATGCAGCTGGAATTGCACCGGCCCCAGGTCCTCTGTTGTGAGCTAGTACCACCCCAGGAACCCAAGATCCCAGTCCTGTTGCCTATGGGGATAGAGAGAGACACGTGAAGGAGGGCCATCTGCGCCCTTCCTGCCCTGAGTTGGCAGTAAAACCCAGAGCGTGCTTGGGGATGTGAGGACCTTAGTGAGTGGACACTCTTCACTCCCGTTTATTGTTGTCGGCTACCCTTACTTGGAGGAATACCAAAGATAGGACTGTTTCATTGTAGGGCATTTGTAGATTCAGATGCAGCTGACAACTTTTCGTACAATGAATTGGCAAGAAAGATGTGCATTCCATACGAAACTTGTCCATCATCCTGGAAGGTGCAGGCCCTGCATGGCAGACCTTTCGGATCCGGAGCGATCAAATTCAGAACATCTGACCATTGGAGGGATTCACCATGAAATAATCATGAAATAATCTCATTTTACCTTCTTGAGTCCTCCAGGGAACCCCTGATTCTAGGTTACCCCTGGTTTGTGCTTCACAACCCTCAATTTTCTTGGGTCTCTTTCTTCACTGGGGTCCTGCATGTAAGGAATCCATCCAAATTAAGAGACTTTTCTCTTCGGGCCCCAATTCTGGTACACCCAGACCCTGAAGTACTTTTTATTGTTGAGGTGGATGCATCCGAAATGGGCGTAGGAGCAGTTCTCTCTCGGAGGTCTATCACTGATAAAGTTCACCCTTGTTCCTTCTTTTCCAGGTGCCTGTCTCCAGCAGAGAGTAATTATGATGTTGGTAACTGAGAACTCTTAGCTCTAAAACTCGCACTAGAAGAATGGTGCCCCTGGTTGGAGGTGAACAAGCATCCCTTCATTGTATGGACTGATCACAAAAACCTGTCCTATTTACAGGAGACAAAGTGCCTGAACCCTCGGCAGACTAGGTGGGCACTCTTTCACACATTTTAATTTTGTCATTTCTTACAGACCAGGTTCAAAGAATGTTAAGGCTGAAGCCCTTGATGGTGCTGTTCATTTACAAGAAAGCTGTGCAATCATGAGCAAGTTGCTGTGGTACAAGTTGCTGTGAATGAAACACTCCTGTGCAGTTACAGGAAAAAAATCAACTCTGTGGTGGCATCTCATCACACTGTTAACTGTACATCCTGGAGTTTTTCATTCCTTACATATAAATAATTTTCTATAAAATACCCAGGCTTTGTGAGCACTAAGCAAAAAAATCTGATTTTGAATCAGTTGAAATATATCTTGTAAGGATGGAATAAACAGCATCTTTTTCCTGAAGAAATTGAGTGATTACATCTTTTAACAATAATGTATATTAAACTTGTACTTTGTAATTCCATCCATCATGAAAAACATTCACTTAACAACCTGCTCTGAATTACAGGCACTCATGCGGAAGATAACCCCGTCCCACACAGACACACAAATAAATATGTTTCCAGAAATAGCCTTTTTACTGAAAAGAGCCCCAGAGCTGTGTCCAGTCAGTCGCATCTATGCATCACCTGGAGCTGTATAAAACTATTCTATGAGAGTAAACAGGAGCAGGTGCTGGGGCTGGACACCAAGCTGGCCAACACTTTGCACTCAGAGCCAAATAAGAATTTATTAATGTGACTCAGCAGCTTACTAAACACACTGTAGATGAGTGAGAGATCAGTTCAACTTTATTTGTACAGTGCTTTTAATAACAGACATTGTCACAAATGTGGATCTAGATGTATATGTGGAGACTTTAAAACACCTCAATCTACGTAGTGTAGCTGGATACCAATACGAAGCAGAGCTGTCATTTCTAAACCCACTGGTTGCTAAGGCAACCGATCACCACTAATAGCACTGAATAGTTCTGACCACACACACACACACGCACACACACGCACACATACGCACACATACGCACACCCTTTGGTCCCCTTCAGTTCAATTTAGTTCCACACCTGTTATTCAAGACTTGAAAGCCTGTGTGCAGTTTTTTGTAAACTAAATTTGACTTTAGCCACATAATTAAGACTAAAGCAGACTGGAAACTATATTAAAATACTACGAACAGTGAAGGCATCAAACTGGCAGACTAAATTGTCTACACTTGCATACATATACAGTCCAATTCAGATATAATAGATGCTGCTCCAGTCCCTCAGAAGTACTCACTTTCAGGAGTCACAAAGCAGAGAAAAGAAATACAGAGTGGACATAGAAATTTTTCCTTTGACGTATCTACATGCATTCAAAATCCACTGCAATATGGTAATTAAATGTATGTCGGTGTATCAAAAGTTACCATCTCTAATTGTATGGACATTTAAAGTGTGAATGACACAATAATGGCATGTACATATTATAATTAAAATAAAGCTGTATTTCGAGTTCATGCCTGAATTGTCTTGACTAAATTAAACTGAACCTTTTGCCATCTGCATGTGACATAAGCACAGTGTAATTATCTAAAGGGCCAGGCCTAAGCAGCTGAAAGCCAAATAATCACAGTGCAATCATCTCATAAAGGCACAGAGTAGACACAGCCTCACCTTAATTCAATTATTCAAAGAAATGTTTCAATTTCAGGCGCACACTGCAAGAGAGTGGCACTCAGTTCTCGGTTCAGCATGAGATAAGTGATGGAATCTCACCAGGCACAGAGCAAAATATGAAATAAATCACTAGGTTAAATCCTTGCTTCTCTATTAAAAGGTTAAGAGATGGATCCAACCCTTTATTTTTTGCATTATTGTGTTTCCCAAAAATGAGTAATTTCCCACATTCAGTTTGATGATAGCTAAATGAGGAACTTAAATGAGATTGAACTGAATAATCGATCCATTCAGTGCTCTAGATGACATGTGCAAAGGGCAGCCTGCATTTGGCCAAATACCATGAGCAGCGGAGCTTGACTCGGCTTGATGAATCTATCCTCTTAGCTGCTATTCAAATATTCCAGGCTCTGGAACCAGAAGCAGGTGCCCATGCAATGGCAGAATGAACAGCTATAAACTTTGGTTTTAGCATGCAATAGGTGAAATGAGGGTTTCTCAGACATGGTTCAGGCTAAAAGCCTTTCACTTCCCCTTTAATCCCTACAGAACAGTGGCTTTTCCTCACAGTGTACTCCATGCCAGTCAAAACACATTCAGACAGTCTCCTTCATAAAATGCATTTAATGCTGAATTTCAGACATTTCCACCTCATGGACATTGATTTATCACATTTTAATCTGTAATTTCTATTAGCTCTGAAGGTAAAGCATAAATGTGGCAAGGATTTTTCTAGGCATTCCCAACAATTACTGAATGTAAGGGTGGACACTGTAATAGGGGTTTAAAAGTGAAGTAAAAATGTCTCTGAGGCCCTCTAGTGGCTGGCTGCATTACAATTTTTAACCCCATCCATTCCCATGTTCGTGAATGGGACAGATGGCAAAATTTCATTTTAAATTAGATTAACACAGATAGTTTTTAGGAAAAGTGTTCTGTCATTTTTGCAAGTTCAGTTGACCGTAACCGATATTTTTTCTTATGATAACTGTGTTTTATAGGAATTAATCACTGATAAATAAAAGGGCGTAGCTGATGAGGTGATTGATGTTTCAGTCATGACAGTCGAGCCTCATGAATGCACATGCAATCCTACATGGGCCTGAAGCTCTTGGCAGCTCTATAGCAAAGCCATGTCCTGTTCTAACAGACCCTCAGCAGGGAGCTCTTTGCAGCTTTTCCGGTATGTTGCTCAATTTGATGTCTAAGCTGTAGCTAATAGTACTGATACTGTAACTAGCAAACCAACGTAAGTGAACAAAGTGATGGGATCAAACAGGGCAGCTAACACTAGCTACATTTAATAATAATTTACTATTTATTTTATGACCTTGGTGAACACTGAAAGTAGTTTATTAAGGTTAGCCAGTCACTACTTTTTTAAACAAACTTCACAGATAAAACGAGCTGAGCATAAAAGAGCACTTCTCTGTTCAGATGATGACCTACTGCAGATGTCAGAGCTAGATAAAAATCATGGAGAGCAGTGATTTTTTTTTTCCTCAAAAAGTGTCAAGTGTAAATGCTGATTACCAGTATTTTTTTCAGTTGGTACCTTCCATTAGCTACTTATACTTACAATAATTCAATTAAAACAATAATGTCAGCTAGCTAGGAAATAGTAGCTGTCAGTCATGACTCAAAGCTTTAATATCTTTTGCTGACAATGATTAAAAACAATAGAACAGCAAAAATTATACTATTACAGTTTAACATTTTACATATTTATTAACAACGCTGTACTTGCCACTTTGAGTTGTTGATGCAACTTAAGTTGCAATTCAGGTAATAACATGCGCGCCCACGTCCCGTGACATGGGCGGGTGAGAGGTGGACCTATAACCCATCCAGCCGTATCTACTGTGCATGCTCTGGCTCCAAGGTCTCTACTACACAGACTCTGGCTCTACTTTCTGCAAGATGGTGACTACCTTTTCAAATGAACAATGGGAGTAAATGGCACCACGTTCTCCACTCATATATACAGTCATTGATTCCCAAGGAATCTAATTAATGATATTATAGTTGCCATGAACTGAAATATTGGCCAATTAAGGAACTATGTGGAATTAAAGAATAAAGCTGCTTTACTTTCTCAGAAGCATGTAGTGTACAAAACCTGTTGTTGTTGTCTAGACAGATTGTCTCCATCATTATAAGCATACCTTGCACCAGCCTGACACTGACAAAATAGAAGTAATGCTCTGTGCTATGACTCATATAGGGTTGAGGGCTATTAAGTTATTAAGCAACAAAACATGACTGAAGATAATATTTTTTTAAATAAGCCATGTCATCAGTTTGCTAATAAAACCTGTGAGGGTGAATAAAATGAAAATTCTATGAAAGCCTATCTATCGAAAAATCTATCAAAAACTCTCCTCTATCTCTATCTGACGTCTCTTGCCCTGTAGCTAGTGTCTGGTCTAATGAGCTGCCTTCAGTTAAATAGTTCACATAAATGTATGTGCTTGGATAAGCCACAAGAGAGGATCTGATACAGAACTTGCACTGGTTCATGGTTAAAGTCACTGAACTAAGGTCAGTTTTTGTCATTCACTGATCTACTCTGCTGCATTACAGGGTTTGGTCTGCCTACCAGTTGATGACCCCTGATCTATAGAATCCAAATGCTACCATGGTGAAAGAGAAACTAGAACAGGGTTATGGGTTGTCAGTACTCACTGTGGTCTGGAGGCCTCAGCCTGATCTGTCTGAAGTTTTTCTCCTCCTTCTACTTCCATGGTACAATAGACTATTCTGTTAGGGGCCACTGACTTCAGCCCCTGTACCTCCATGATCACAATCTGCAAAGCAACCAAAAGAGGAAACTGACACCTCACACTGTTTGTACATATGTAGGAAGATTTACCAAAATATTCAAAGGACAAGTTTTTACAACAAACTGTAAAAGAGAGAGAGAGAGAGAGAGAGAGAGAGAGAAAAAAAACTTAAAGTAAGAACATCAGGACCCTTAGATCAAATGGTTCTCAACCTTTCTTCAGCTGTGGACCCCTAGCATATTCTAAGTGATCCCCACAGACCCCCCTACATAATATGTATAGTATATATAAGTAGTCTACACTACACATTTTCATAAAGCAGTGTCAAATTTAAAGTGTCAAATTTAATAAATTTTCATTTCTATAATAGATTCGATATACTGCCCGCTATTCACATTAACAGTGAAATTACACCTTTCATTTTACCTGTAAAACTTGAAATTGAAGTTTTTGCAACCTAGGGTGAGAAGTAAAATGTTCACACATTTTATTACTGACATTACACTTAATGTGACTATAATTCTAAATCATCATTTGTTAATTTAACCCATCAATGTTGGACACAATGCAAACTTTGCACTAATAATGACATGGTGAATGAGGGCACTCCAAAATGAGCAAGCCAAGCTACATTAGTGTGAGGGTTGTGAATGCGCATGGCTAAGCATATAGTGTAAATTAAAAAACAGTATTCTGCAGCTTTTCTGAAATCGAATGGCTCTAAAAATGTATTTAAAATATATTTTGAAATACTTAACAAAAATATCACTTATACAGAATTAAAATATTTTTAGAAACAATCCAATGGATGCCTGTAATTATTCCATGGCCCACAAGGGGTCTGTGGATAAAAACAAGGACAAAAACAAGTGTGCAATTGGCCGATAAATATGGAAAAAAACAAGTGTGCAATTGGCCGAGTTCCCATAGGGTGTTATCCTTCTAAACATGTGAAATACCAGCTAATCTGTGTGTATGCCTAATTATGCAGATAGGGTCAAGTAATTAACCTTCTTGTAGTAGCTAGCAAGTCAGTGGCTGGTGGCAGACTTTACATGCTACATACATTGAAGAAGCCCTTTGGACTCAATTATTATTCCATGATTAGAGATGGAAAACTGGCAAAAGCAAATGAACATGGAAATACCACAATTATAAATGATCAACTCACATAATTGTGTTCTTCTGGCAGAAAAAACCCTAGAAGCACCGGAATACATGTAGGGACAAAGTAGGGGATTCCTCACTTACCTCCAGAGTGAAGGATAGCACTACATCTGATTTGGAAAGTGGCAGATCATTCTCATCTCCTATATCCAGGAAGCTGTTCATAGGAGTGAGTTTTGGCTTGATTTTGGGCTTCAAGTCTTTGGCTACAGGAAGGCTCTCCAGATTTGCCATTAGCAGGTTGACTGATGACCTCAGCTCCTCCACATACATCATCTCCATGTCCTTAGATATGAACTTAGGGAACTTCCTTTCCTGCTAAGAATATTCAGGAAATGTGTTAAAGAATGATGAGAGATAGAGTGCTAAATTACAAAAAGTGTATTTTGCACATTTTTGCTATATTTGTGATAATGTTGGTCCAAACAATATATGGTTCTAAAACCCATGAGTAAAGGGCTACCAAGTCAAAAAAAAAAAATCAGCATCTTGCCAAATATTCCAAGATATGGACTATTTTGTGTGTTGCAGAATTTTCAGACATTCTTTAGAACTGAAACATGAAGCAACTGAAAACACAGAAGAAATACTTTTGTAATGTCTAGGCATATCAGACCATGCATATTTCAGACAAGAATAAGCAAACATACACTCACAGACCACTGTTATATGAACACCTGTACACCTGCACATTCATGCAATTATCCAATTAGCCAATCATCTGGCAGCAGTGTAATGCATAAAATCAAGCAGATACAGGTCAAGAACTTCAGTTACTATTCACATCAAACACCAGAATGAAGAACCTCAGTGACTTTGACTATGGCATGTGTGTTGGCACCAGACAGGCTAGTTTGAATATTTCAGAAACTGCTGATCTCCTGGAATTTTCACTCATAACAGAATTGTAAGAAAAACATCCAGTGAGCATCAGTTCTGTGGGCAGAAACATCTTGTTATTAAGTTGAGCTGACAGAAAGTCTACAGTAACTCAAATAACCACTCTTTACAACAATGGTGAGCAGAAAAGCATCTCAGAATGCACACGTCAGAGCCTGAGGCAGATGGAAATCTGAGGCTACAGTGGGCACAGACTCACCACAAATGGACAAGATTGAAGATTGGAAAAACATCACCTGGTCTTTTTCCAATCTTTATCTGTCCAGTTTCAGTGAGTTTTTATGCACTGAGCTACTGCCACAGATATGGCTGATTGGATAATTGCATGAATTTGCATGTGTACAGGTGTTCCTAATAAAGTGGAAGGTGAGTATACAGTATAACTCTGAAACCATAACAGTATTAAGACTGAAACTCTGATTGACATACTCTGGCAATTCTGTCCGTGAGTTGCAGTCTTCCATCCAATTCTCTGCGGATCTGTGCTGCCTGCTCATCAACATTATCCAGCTAAGGGGAAAAAAAACACAAATTTAACTGAAAGACAATGAATCCTCATATGATTTCGCTGGGGAATCTGTAAAAACACCTACAAAAAGGGGACGATGACAATTTCCATTTAAAAGAGATTAAGACAGCCATACTGTAAGGACATATCACACAAAAATTCAGACAGTGGAATGCTCAGCTGACCTTGTATGGTCTAGCATCACTGCTTTTTCTAAATACACATACACACAGTAAAAACCCATGTTGGCATGCTGTCAAGAATGGGTTTCCTCTCATTCAGTCTACATGAGTGGGAGGTGTTTCTCTCTTTCTCTCTCTCTCTCCTTTTTCCATTTGATAAGCCTCCCTCCCTGAGGCAGCAACAGCGCTGAAACTTTGCTAATTTCACACAGCAGTATCAATATAGACACATCAAGTTCGGAACATCAGTTTAGCCAATATATAAAATGTGTGTGAGATTGTGTGGGCCACCAATATGCATTTCTCGAGACCAAATTACCATTACCATTGAAGAAACGCTGCAAGTGCAGTGACAGCTTTCGTCTTCGCAACTCCTACTCAGACAAACGCTTATATCACATTACCATTTGCTTCCGTGCTATTAATGATGGTCACTCTCACACAGATGTGACAGATGTGTGGGTGAATGCTGAACAAAAATTCCTTCATGCGCTCACATAACTTGCTGGAAAAACCTAAGCTATCGGCTCAGCTGTTTTCACCAATTACTGCTGGCTTAATCATAGGTCATTTACACATTAGGCTGCATAGGCAGTGGGAAGAACAAAGGCTTAATGATGCAGTTAGGTATGCCCAAGCTGCATAGTGTGACGGGCAGTCGCAGTGTTGAGAGAACATCTTCAGTGCATTGCCAATACTTTGATAAGGCCAGGGAGAGGATTTAATGAGCTACTGTGACTGTCAGCCTCAACAGACTGGAAGTGTGAAGGGATCTCTCTATAGTAATGTAAACACTACTCTCAGACAGTGTGAATCCTGCTGTATACCAAACTAGAGATGACTCATAGATAGGCATAGTGTAAAATATTAACTCCTGAACATTCATTTTCTTTCTTACTTGTAACCGATTCCCATCCGTTAACAGTGCCTTCCCTGTTGCATGACAACTACCAGTCCGGGAAGATCAGTGCTAACATTTTAGACAGATTATAGCACAATTGATCTCTCTTGGAGGAGAATGAAAACTATTCAGTTCTGCATACATGTAATAAAAACCATCTGCAATTGACTAGCGTCAAATAGGAGAGAAAGTTCATCTCTGAGGTATGACCAATATATGCACAATGAATATACAGATTAGGTTTCTTCTTGTGGCATGATGGAACTAATGAGACTATCTGGTAACTGATGGAAAGTATCAGGAAAGGCTTTGGAGACACTGCTCACTGATTAGGAACTAATAGCGTCATCTATACTCCACTTTTGACAGGTAATTAGAGACTAGGCAAAAAAAGATAATCGATGACATTCAAAGCCTATATTTGGCTAATTAATGTGTAAATTGACAGTGTTGTCAAAAATTTCATTATTTCACAAGTATGATATGAATTTACAAAATACTTGCACATTTGAATGTGAAAAATCCATATTTGAATGTTTAAGATCATATATTTTACTTTTAGGCGTCTGGGTCACTGGAAGAGTTGTGGTTAGGCCACAATGCTCTCACTGCCGCGGCCCGGGTTCGATTCCCAGCTAGCTAACCTTCCCAGCCACTGGGGCTGTGTGCAACAGTGCGCTCTCAGTGCTGGTCCCAAGCCCGGATAAAATTGGCGAGGGCTGCGTCAGGAAGGGCATCCGGCATAAAACAAATAAACAAACAACGACAAACACATTTGACTGTGAAACACCAGCCCATAATCCCTTCCCCATTATATTTGACAGCTGCCTGAGTGCACATCTCCTTAAACTTCCAGCATCCTCCTCACACAGACTTGTCCATTGCTTCTATGGAAACCATTCAGCCAGTGACCAGGCTTGATCTTTGGTAAAAGCTTAATCTTATCGAGCTCATTTGTGTACTAAGCTTTGATTTCCTTTTTGACTTTTTGATCAAACATCCCGGCCTCTCCCAATCTTCTTTGGGTGGCAGATGTTGAGATTTGCACTCCATACTCAAATTTCACCTCTGCTTTAATTGGAGGATCAGGTTTAAACCTGTGATGTTTGCTCTTTCTGACCAAAATGATGTCTTCTCTTTCTCCCAAGAATCTTTTTGTACTTCACTGACCCACTCTCTCTTTGTTTCTTCAGGATGTTGCTCTGCCTCTAACAACCACTCTAACAGCAGTTTCTCTTTGTGAATATCTTTCCTCAGTCAACACATCAATTTCCACACGATTTTCTAGGCTTATTGTTGGCTTTTGTCCCATTTTATCACTTCATCTTCTGCTCAGCACTAAACACAAATAAGTGCTAACACTGTTTATAATACCTAATAGCTCTACTTTCAGACCTCATTGTAGACACTTTACTGAATAGAATTTCACTCAACGATCATGACAATCAGTTCATTGCTATTAAGCATATGCTTCCTATACAAACACCCTGGCAACCACACCAACTAGCACCTGACAACTGCACAACACTCATCAAACAAGTGTATCACAAAGCTGGTACATATGTTAATGCCCTGAAAACAGTCATTCTATCTAAGGATAAACAGAACCATCTACATTCAAACAGTCAATATTCTGTGGGCGTTGCGTGCCTAATTTTTTTTTATGTGGACAGCATGTGCTTTCTGAGTACCTGTGTGGATTGACTGTGGAGCTAATGGGACTGTGTCACTCCTGCTGGCAAACATACTGTAAACTACAGATGCTTGGGGTGCTGTAGTAGCCTGCAGTTCTGTATTTACATGCAATTTTGGTTTCTTCACTCTCTGGGATAAATGAGTACCACGTATATTTATATCTTCCACAACTAACACACTCATCATCATGGTTTCTTCAAAGATACCTGGAGATCCTACAGGCTTTGCCACAGAAATTCATGTCAGTAACTGGTTTGCCATAACTCCCCTTATGAAGTCCCTCAGTCTGGGTGATAGATTAAAAATTGGTTCAGAAAGACCCTTGGTCAACCTCAATATGCCAACTATAAGGTTTCGACTGTCAGAATTCTATCTCTTTGATAAGGCTTTTTTTTTAAATCAGCAATACGATATTTGATTTTACACACCCAAATTAAGGGAGCATGAGAAATTTCCTTGTTACACATAAGTAATAAAAGTGCATTTAATTAAATACAATATGCAGTAATTCACGATACAGATTCTGAATTTGTATGTTTTAATAATTTCTCAGAAGCTGTATCAAAGTTTGCCGCAGTCACTTAATTAAAGTCATTATTTTGGGATAATGATCCAGACGCAGTTACAGATTTCCTAATTGATAATTACGCACAGTTTCTCTGCAGTAATGTCCACATTACACAGCAACTATCCTGTTAAATAGATCATAATAGTGTACAGGGTATACAGTACAGTATGTATGTCCCTAGCATAGGGATAAAGGAAAATTCAGTGCACGGCCAAGAGCTGTAAGTATGACAAGTGAAGATAGAAGTCAAAGATACAGAATACAGGGAAAAGTGAAGGCACTTGTTGCATGGTTTTTCTTAATGTTTAATAAAAACCATGCAACAAGTTATTAAGCAAAATAGTGAATATATAGCATGTTCAAGTGTTCAAGGTAGAGTAAAGATTTGAGACAATGAGAGGAATATAGGTTGTTGGAGTTGCCCTTTAACTATTTTGTTCCCTGTAACATAACATCACATTTTCTCATCTTTCCCCCAGTATACTCCTGACTGCCGAGTGCTTGCTTATGTATATGTTATCAGAGGTGGACAAGGTAATTCTGGAGCCCTCTTTTCACACCTTATCAACTTCCCTCTCAGAACTCCGGGAAAATTTCAGACAGTCTTCTACCAGAAGACAAAATCAATCAATTCACATTTCCAACCAAGGTATTCACTGGGGTTGAGGTCAGGACTTTGTGCAGGCCACTCCAACCTTGAGTTCTTCCACTCCAACCTTGGCAAACTTTATAGAGCTTGTGCCACCTAAGCAGTTCTCGTCGAGGCATGGACTTCACAAGACCTCTGAAGGTGTGCTGTGGTATCCGGCACCAAGCCGTTAGCAGCAGATCCTTTACTGTAAATTGTGAGGTGGGGCCTCCATAGATTGGACTTGTTTGTCCAGCACAACCAGCAGACGTGCGATCCGATTGAGATCTGGGGAATTTGGAAGCCAAGTCAACAACTTGAACTCTTTGTCATGTTCCTCAAACCACTCCTGAAAATTTTTTGCAGTGTGCCAGGGTGCATTATCCTGCTGAAAGAGGCCACTGCCATTAGGGTATACCTTTGCCATGAAGGGGTGTACTTGGTCTGCAACAATGTTTAGGTAGGTGGTCAAATTAACATCCATGAATGCCAGGACTCAAGGTTTCCCAGCAGAACATTGCACAGAGCATCACACTGCCTCCACCAGCTTGCCTTCTTCTCATAGTGCATCCTGGTGCCATCTCTTTCCCAGGTAAGTGAAGCACACATACGCGGCCATCCACATGATGTAAAAGAAAATGTGATTCATCAGACTAGGCCACTTTCATCCATTGCTCCATGGTCCAGTTCTGATGCTTGTGCCCATTGTACATGCTTTCGGCAGTGGACAGGAGTCGGCACTCTGGCCAGTTTGCTGCTATGCAGCCCCATACACAGTAAGCTGCGATGCACTGTGTATTCTGACACCTTTCTACAGCCAGCATGACTAACCAACTTTTTCAGCAATTTGGCTAGACCAGATGGGCTAATCTTTGCTCCCCACGTGCATCAGTGAGATTTGGCACCCATGACTCTTTTGTTGGTTCAGCGGTTGTCCTTCCTTGGATCACTTTTTGTAGGTAATAACCACCGCATACCGATAAAACCCTGCTTGCCCATTTCTCCTGTACCAACACTTCAACTTCTGTTCTGACTGTTCACTTGCTGCCTAAAACAGTGCATTCAGAATGTATTCAGATCCCTTCATTTTTTTCACATTTTTTTCACATTTTTTATGTTGTAGCCTTATGCTAAAATTCTTTAAATAATTTACTGCTTTAATAATTTACTGCAGTATCCACTGCTACTGTGTATACGTATTTTGCTGGGCCTTACATTTGCTTTTTATGCAGTTTGTCATGATATGGGGCTGAATTCTGAGGCTATACCCATTGCTTACCCAGTCAGTGTTAATAATACAGTAACCTCTGCCTATATATTCCTGCCTTTGCTGCCAGCAAAAAATGGCGGATCAGATATTGTAAAAGACATATCGGATATCAGATCCTGTAACAAATGTCAGTTGGAATTGGAAAAGAAATGTACTTTTGGAACTGTAACTGTTTACATATAAAGAGATTTGACAGTTGTTTCTTTTGTTAAGATTGATTTTTTTATACTGTATTATATTTATAGTCTAAGTGATTTTTTTGTTAAAGAGTTTAACTGTTAAGTGCTTTTTTTTAAGCATAGTAGTTGATAAATAAATCAATAGAAATATGTGTATTGGTATCAGCTGATACTCAAGGTTTCAGTATCAGTATCGGAAAAGAAAAAGTTGTATCGTGACATCTCTAATATTAACCCCAACCATAAATGTTTACAGTTTTCCTGATTATTATTACTTCTTTCAGTCTTTAGGTTTTAATCTTCTAATCACTCTAAACCTGTGTACAAACTTTTTTTTTTAACCAGATGGTGCACTCCATTTATCTGGATCTACTTTGTCCTCGTCCAGACTCTGATTAATGGGTGATGGAGCTTTCACTACTGTACACAAATAACTCATTATGTTTCAGCATCTATGTGACTGCATCTTCTTGTCCATTTTCAAATCACAGCTCAAGACACAGTACCAGTTAGCTTAAATATGTAGCTGGACTACATATTTTTTCACCTGTGTCATATGTATTACTTGCACAAATCTGCACCATACTTATTATTTGACTTTGTTCATACGATTATTTATTATTTTACCTTTCCTTATTTAGAATGCTTTACCTTGCCTCTGTTGTTTTTTTTTGTCCTTTACATAAGACTCTTTTAAATTAAATTGTCACTGCGTATGCCCACAAACACCCATTCACATACTTACTTACACTCATACATATTTACACTCCCCTAAAAACACAGACACACACACACACACGCCCTGACACACACACGGAATGTGGCTGATTTTCTTCTCGTTGCTGTGTTGCCTAGTTGGAATTTCAATTCTATTTTGGTTTGGCTACTATTTCTATGACAACAAGACTCAGGAACTTCCTAATCACAGATCTAGTCTGAGGCGGGCATTCATGTTGAAATCACAGGTTGGTGTATTTCTAGAGGTAATGCTTCAAGACATGCAGCAAAAATAAAGGTAAGATTTTGTACACTTCCAGCTAGTTTAAAACGTCCACTATAAATCATATTGCATACTGGTGTTGAAGCCACACAGTGCTTTATGTTTAAAATGAGCTTTACTCTGGCTGCCTACTATAATGCCAATGCACTACTAATTAATCAGAAGTCTTCAAGCTGATTTATTCTTTGGATGGGGCACTGTGAATTGGCTGGTGGAGCCCCAACTCTCACGCTCTCTCTTTAAACACATTTATCAGTGTGCAGTGTTGGTCATAGCACATCCATTTAACTGCATTTCTCACACTGAGGTGGAAGCATTTTTAAAGCGAACATCTTCTAAACAGTGGAGATAAAAACTATGTATCTGAACTGATGGCTGAACATAAATTAAATGTTTTATGTTTATCTCTGTTCGGAGTTGCTTTTCTCCTTCAACTCAGCACAGTTGGGCTGTTTCTTACAAAGTCAATGATTAAATTAAGTTGTCCATTCAAGGTTAAATCATTATTTAAGAAGAGTAGAGTCATATAAGCATTAAATTTTAGTCATCTTCTGAGCAAAATTCAAAAGCCTTGAATCATGCCTTCAAATAAATGTTTAGGCCATGTTGCAAAACAGGACAACATTCTCATCTCCACTGTTCCACTGTTTTATTTGACAATAAACATAGCAATAAAACATGTGCTTTCACATATCCCGCCTTGCTGTTTAGTGTCCCCGATCTGATAAACAGCTAAGATCCTCTGTTCTGAAAGTCACTAATCGATCAGCACTCAGTGATTTCCCAAGTTTCAAGACGGCTCTCAGAACCATTTCAGACGATGCGTAAGTGTTTGAAGCACTGTACATAGAGGTCTAGGACAACTAGTGAACATTCAGTTCTTTTTGCTGGTTTAAACACAGTTTATACACAGTGATCTTGTATAAACCACTGCACTACACATAATGGGTACAAAAAGGTCACTCATAAAGAAACAACACTGAGAAATAAGTTACTTCAGATGCTGGGATACAGTAGATACCCGACATAAGCATAACCCTAATTTGGCTTGGTACTTGAGTTTACCTGATGTCATCTACTTTCAATAACCACATTATTTTTCTTCTGTAGTCATTGGTAAACTACAAGAAATCATAAAAAGCTAAGTGAAATGGGGCTTTTAAAGCCTCCATTCACCTAGGAATATTAATAGCTTTTCTGTCTCTGACCTTTGAGCCTAAAGGCAGGAGGATCACTAAAATGATCACGCATCAGTTTTGAAGATATTGACCATCACAGTCATTTCCTAAAGTGATATGCCACTAATTCATTACCACTTCCTGCTGGCTTACCTGCCTACTGTTTCCTCTGGCCTTCACTGCTTCTAGTTAATGAGGGGTGACAGAGCAACGGGGTGCAGAGGCTGAATGCGTTCATTACGGGGGTGATGACAGGTGCAAGGAGGAGACGAGAGCGAGGGATGGTGGGAGCGCTCTCTCTCTCGCTCTCCAGACACACTGGGCCACAGGTGTTAAGCATGGCAGGGTGAATCACTTCCCTGATCACAAGGAAACAGCTGGTATTTCTACCTGTCCACTTGCCTAACTAGATTATGACCCCTTTCACTCTACACATCCAAAATCTTGCTGCAGTCTGGGAAAGACATTTTCTTTCTGTCCTTTGGTGTGTCGTATAGCTGAATGTAGATAAATGTAATACTGTTTGCCTGCTTTTAGGATTAATATTTACTGTGGGACATAATTAGCAAGGGGCAAGTCTGTGCCTAAATGTGAGCCAATTTTTCTTACGTGATATCAGCTCAAGCATGGAGCAGTATTAAATCTAAAGCCACTGTCTGATAGTTTGATGTAATCACAATATGTCATGCTGAAATTGTTTGGGCTGTAAATACACCCAAAAAATATATTTTATGAAATGATATTTAATACATTAATATAAATAAAATAGTCTACATCCTGTGCACATGACCTCAATTACATATCCTCATGATGTCAATTACATATCCTTTAAGACATGCACATGATATGCAAAAGAAAGAAAGAAAGAAAGACAGAAAGAAAATGTAAAATAATAGGATGTGCTAAATCGAGTGCTATTTTATAAGATTTAGAATAATTATGCCATATTGTAAAATTAAACCAAAATTGCAGTGTAATAATGTGATAAGTACAATTACAATTGCAGCTATACCAGCTCTTCTGGGAAGGCTTTCTACAAGACTGTCTAGTGCGACTGTGGGAATTTGTTCCCATTCAGTCAAAAGAACATTTGTATGGTCAGCCTTTACCCTAAGGAATCTAGCCCAAACCCTGGAAAAACAGCCCAGACCATTATCCCTCCACCAAACTTTACTGTCGGCACTACACATTCGGATAGGTCGCGTTCTCATGGCAGCCGCCAAACCCAGATTCATGCCAGATAGTGAAGCGTGATTCATCACTCTAGAGAACACGTTTTCACTGCTTTTGAGTTCAGTGGTGGCTTGCATCACATCACTCCAGCTGACGCATGGCATTGCACATAGTGATCTTAGGCTTGTGTGCAGCTGCTTGGCCATGGAAAGCCATATCATGAAGCTCCTGACACAGTTCTTGTGCATCCAGAGGCAGGCTGGAACTCTGTAGTGCATTATACAGCAGAAGATGATTTTTACATGCCATGTGCTTCAGCCCTCGGCGCCCCGCTCTTTGAGTTTGCGTGGTCTACTGCTTCCTGACTGAGATGCTGCTGCTCCTAGACACTTCCATTTCACAATGATAGCACTTACATTTGATGGGGCAGATCTAGCAAGGCAGAAATTTCACAAACTGACTAGTGGCAAAGGTAGCGTCCTATGACAGTGCCATGTTTAAAAAGTCACTGAGCTCTTTAGTATGACCCATTCTACTGCCAATGGAGATTGCATGTCTATGTGTGTGTTATGCTGCCTGAGGGGTGTTCACATACTTGGGGCCATATAGTATATGTTTATTTCAGTGCTTGCCATCTTCTATCATTGTCTATCATCTATCATTAGTCATTCTGATTTTTCATTTTTAAATGGCCTCTTGCTTTCACAATACATAATTCTGCATTTTCTATCCCTGACTTTCAGGCTGGAAGTGCTTTTGTTTAAAGGTGGTGGTCTAGATGCTATTGAAACACCTGTCTATGATGATGCTACTCAAGAAGAGTCTAGCAACTGCACACAGGGAATTTGTTTTGTCTGAATGGCGCACCCGGAAAATTGACTTAAGCACTTGCGTAACCCCTCTCTGAATATGCATAAATTGCCTGTGTAAATACTGACTTAACTTTTACACCCAACTCTCCAGCTGTGAATACAGCCCTTTAGCTTTTTCTCATGTGTGCTTATGTGAGCTCTTTAGTCCTGCCTCTTATTATTTTCCTGTATCTCCTATCTGTCTCTTTTTCTTTGCAATTTTTCCAGTGTCTCAGTCTGTCTTTCAATGTCATTCTGCAGTCAAATACTGTCACTCTGAAGGCCCTTCCACCACAAACACCCAGCTGAACTGTTTTGTCTATCACTATGTCATCTGTCTCCATCCATTAGCATTCTTCCATCCATCCCTACACTGTGCCTGTCATTTATCCTCCTCTCAGACCTTTCTCCCTGCTTCTATATAGCACCCTTACTCACACAGTTCCTGCATTTATCTATCATTTACTCAATCACACTTTCAGTGACTTCACTCTGCAATTGTTCCCCATTTTGCCGTCTTCCCAACTTTGAGGTAAAACATCTGACACTGGCTGGTGGAACAGTCAGTAAACCACAGGAGGAGCAACCTACTGAAATAGAACAAGGATATTCGGATTATCAGAAAGAGCAAAAACACAGACTGGGTATTACAAATTTTATTATTCATAGAAGATAAGAGATGACAGTATGTTAATCTGACTAAGCCACTATAAATGTCAGAGCATGAAGTCTTTATTCAGCTTCTTATATTGTCACTATTGATTAATCACTAATGACAGCAGTCATTAGTGACAAAGCTTTAGAGAAGCCTATTTTTAGAGACTGTAATCAATAACACAATGGCTCAAAACTCAAATAAATGAATGAATGAATGAATGAATGAGATCAGAGAATCACAGAGAATCACAAAGAGCTGTCAATTCATGGAAATGGACCACGAAAAAAAACCCTCTTCTATTCCTACTGTTTCTATTTCTCTTAGGCATCTAGATATTTTCACATCTAAGAAGTCCTGAATATACCTTGCATAGATGACACTTTACCTTTTGATAAGAACCCTGTGCTAATGGGCCTTTTTTTCACAATATACTTATGAAAGTTTTGTGGATATATTGTGTAAAGGTCAGTGGACACATTCAGGCCAAACTAAGAGGAAGGAATGACAGCTAGCTGAAGTTCATGCCCAATTTGATAATCACAACATAATTATTACCTCATTGCACCAAAACAATATAGTTAAATTAAGGACATTCAAGAAGGTGTTCATATTACCATAGCAACTAGTGAGGCACAGATATAAAAAAAAAATACACACTAATAGATTGGGGGTCTGATTCTATCATTTTTGAAAGATGGTAACTAAATATGAATAGATTATTGAAATTATTGTACAGAATGAACAGATAATGTGTTCTAAACAGATACAAATACAGGAATAGGAGGTGCACTATTCTTATTTTCTGTCAGTGGTTTGCCTCAGCAGCCTGACCTAAACACTGCCTTACTGAGCGTCAAAATAAAACTATACATATCTCATGTTTCTACACAAACTGGCCCAAAATTCACAAAAGACATATGCTTTTAGTTATAGAGCCAATGCACCATACATGCAGTCAACACACTCAGGGCAACATCTCTCAATCTTCCTCCAAAAAAAAAAAAAAAAATTAAAAAGTATTAACTTGTATGTTCATTGTGCATGCTTTTTGTCATTCTTAAATGGATGTTCTTGTTATTAAAAGAAAATCTTCCCAGAAAATCATGAACTGCTGCTGAAAGGATCCCATTTTGACTAGCAGCAGCACTCAGCTTCATAGCAGATTCTGACAGCATGTCCAGTGAACATTTCTGATCTTTCTGGAGTGTAACAAACTCAAAAAATTACAAACATGTAAATGTGGATTTTATGGGTGCACAATATGATAGTGATACATCATGTAGGATTTCTACAATAACTGCCGACTGTCTTTTCAGCATTTGACTTCACAGCACTAATCTTTACTTAGTGTAATAGCTAATAATAGTGTGTTTGGTTCTTTACATGTGTGTTTTAGCTCTGCATTCCTGCCCTTATGATTTCATCTGGAACGCAATGCACTGAAAATCCACAGCTCCAGCACGCAGTAAGCAACACAGTAAATCAGAGGAGTTAAACACACAGCATAAGCTTAATGAAGTTCATACAGCACACAGTAACAAGCATTTCCTATGGTTGAAGCAATGAGAGGATTATAATCAGCACAGACTATTGTTTGTTATTGGCTAGAAAACAGGTGGCTATTTTTTGTCTCCAAGTTCATTAGTGTACCGCTGGTCTCCATTTAGATGTATGATGAATGTGATGTACTCATCACTAGATACTTTTTCCCCTGATCAACTCAACAGGGATCCGTCAGTCAGTGAATATGCCTCTTACACGGCCAGTATAACACAAGAAATAATAAAAGAAGTATAACTGATCGCAGACAACTAAGACACACAAGTGTAAAACAGAGTAAAATATATATCTGGCTCATTTGCTATTTGGTTTGGCTTCACACTGCTCATAATTAAACAAACCTCTTTGGCTAAGGGGCATGCAGGACTGAAAATGTACTTGTAAAACTCTTGGTCAGAAACAGAGGAATTAAAAAAGGTAAACAAACCTTTGATAACTGTGCACAGAGATCATAAAAATCACTTGAGCATGAAGAACACTGAGCCAGCACTGAACAAATGATTAGACAATTATATAAACAACTACTTTAAAACATTTCTAACACCAAATCCACTGTTTATTTTCCCTGTGGTCCCTGCTGCGCTCTCACCTGCCCAAACGAATATGTGAAAACACATTAAATTCAGGCTGTGAAGGCCTTGGTAATTAGTTGATGAGCTGGCTGAACTCATCGACACTGAACAATCAGATTCAGAGTGTGTGAAAACATGGGGCAACAATGGTGTTAATATTTTTCACATCACTCGTACATGACCAGTCAAAAGTCTGGAAACATTAGATAACTTTATTTTAGTAGATTGTAGGTCATTGTCTTGCAGCAAGGTGACAGCTGATTTGGCATTTGCTTGGATTTGAGAAGTTATTATAGTTTCAGTCCAGAATCCATCCTAATGCTGCTGTCATCAGTCTCATCAGTAATAATGACAAATGACAGTTTTACTGGCAACCATACATGCACACACCACTATGCTTCACAGATGAGGTAGACTGCTTTAAATCATTAGGTGTTCCTCTCTTTCTCCACACTTCTCTCCCACTCTTTAGTCTTTAGCGCAAAATTCCACATGCTTTTTACATGTACAAATGAGACCAAAAGTTTACATAAACCAATAGAATCATGATGCAGTCTATATTTCTAAGTGCACCAGTCCCTTTTCCATCAAAACACACCCACCACATGATGCTGCCACCTCCATGCTTCACATTTGGGACAATATTCTTCACATGAACAACCTCACCTTTTTTCCTCCATACATAGCACTGATCATCATGGCCTAACAGTTCCATTTTTGTCTCATCGGACCAGAAAACACTCCTCCAAAAGGCTGGTGATCACCTGAAAACTTTAGTCTGGCGTTTTTATGCCAGTCTCAGAGTAAGGGCTTCTTCTTCGCATGGCAGCATTTCAGGCCATAGCGATACAGGACTCTCTTAGTAGTGTATGTACATATTTGGTACCTGATGCTTCTAACTCCTTCATTAGTTCCTTTGCTGTTGTCTTGTCAGAACAAAGTTTGTTCATCCCTGGGAGTTAACTTTCCTGAACGATGCAGTATCTGCGTGGTCCCAAGATTATTTGTACAGATACTCGAGGTACCTTTTTGGAAATTTGGAAATTTCTCATAATGAGTAACCGATGATTTTTTTTCCTGAGGTCTTGAGTTGATTGGATTTTTTTCATGGTATCAAGGGCAAAAAGGCACTGGCTCTAAAGGTAGGCCCTTTTACAGCCACAGGTGTACTCTGTAAACTTTTGGCCTCAACTCTGTAGTAAATTTTCTGATTTTGACTTTATGCTGCTGAACATCATCTTGTATGGTCTTTGACTCATACACACTAAATCCTGGGTAATGTATTGTGAACTGTTCTCCCCCCAGTAATGTGTGAGCAGAGACAAAACTGCACAATTGTGTCAGTCATTACTACAGGCTACTCTGTCTCTGGAACCGGATAGCAAAACTTACTAATAGTTTCTGGATGTCATTAATGTGTAGACCCCACTGCTAATTGTGCTAGTTTGCTAACAATAAATGTAGTAAAAGAGAGAGGAACCCAAAGATTGCCCAATAAATCTCTTTCACCACTACTTTCCTTTGGGAGGGCTTGTGGCATATAACATCCAAGAACCGGCTGACTATTTCCCTGACCTTTATGGAACATCTTCAAAGAGGGCAGTGCTTGGTAAAACCACCTGACTTCAGGTAATTAAGGTAAAGGGCATAAGACTCAAAGGCATTCTAAGACACTCATCAATGTAGTGGAAAATGTGAGAAGTAATGACATTTTAAAAAGTCTTTTTTGGAGAACTCTTCTTTAAGTGCCTCCCATACTTTTTGGATGGAACCAGTCAGAACATTTATTTTCTATTTTGGAATTTAAATAAAGAAAAAGTGAAGGAATACAAGTTAATAAACAATATTTATATCTCAATCAGAAAGGGAAATGCAGACTTTTAAACTGATATCATTACTGTTTGTTTTGCACTTTTTTTTGCACAATTATTATCTTAAGAAATTTAATGCACCAGATACCCCGCTGCTATAAAATAATTTGCTTTGAATTCTACATAATGCAATCCTTTGTCCTCAACTGTATGATACATAGTGCAGGATCTGATCAGTAATTTTGATTTGTCTGGAAGAAATCTATTTGCCAATGTTTATAAAAATGAATAAAGGTGAGTGTTGTTGCTGAGAGGAAGCAACAACTCGCATTCAGTGACACTGTTAGTCAAATAAAAATATATTAGTCGAACATTTGTGTCAAGAATTTTTTTCAACTAAGGGTAAAAAATAAGTATATAATTTATACAGATTTAAGGCCATAAAAGGAATGTATATGTTTATGGACTAGTGTAATCAGCCACAAAAATAACATGAGAAATAGTAATATAAGACATAAGAAATGATTCCATACTAATGTATAGCATTCCATAAAGTGAGGGAAAAACCCACCTGGCAAGCATTGTAGAGCAGCTGATGCTCAAATTTCTTGATGCCCAAGATCTGCTGGAACATCTCATAGAGCTGTTCCTTACTGAGGATGAGCTCGGACACCGCGCTGAAGGGCATGCGTCCTTGCGACCGCCGCTGGTCTTCCTCGCCCTTGAAAATGATGTCGTACTTGGTGATCCAGGAGCTCAGCACGGTTTCTTTGCTCAGGCCATCAATCTCGGGCAGGCTACGCACACGGCGCTCAATGTTCTTCTTGAAGACCTCACGGAAATCACTGGCTGAGCAGCCTCCACTCTGTACCATCCGTGTCACACGCTCACTCTTCAGAAAACCCTGGATGGAAGGAATTGAGGGGTTCAGTTAGTTTATGTGTAAAAACATTATTTTCATGAGAGTCATGGTTGTGATGAAGGGCATGCGTCAATGTCTCATCTCTAAAATCTTCAAAACATCTTTTTTTTTTAAACTATAAAAGATTGAAAAACAAAGGGACTGCTTGAGTGAAAGGAAATGTGCCACTAACCCTGACATGTTATAATTTCAGTATAATTGTACTGTTATTTATTGTTTCTTTTACTATTAGTGCCATTTTTGATCTACGAAACACAATGAAACATAAAAGGAGCAGCAGATGGGGATGATTCTCATCTTCTTCCAGCAGGTAATGGGGTGGAACAAATTCAATTTAACTGCATTGCCTCTAAAATGACAGAAATATGTTCATACTAAACCCTCAAGGATTTCAACACATGAGGAGAAACTGGTGTGCAACATGAAGAAATGTGGCAGCTCACACAAGGAGCAAATGCACTCAGGCTCCATTAACATGAATCATTTGCAAAATCCAAATCAGAACTGGAGAATAAATCAAATGTAAAATTTTTATACAAGCAAGATAAATTGGAAAGTGCATAATGTTCAAAAACATTAAAAACATGTGCCATTCAGAAACAAAACTAGCAAGACACAGATATGATTCAGAGCTTGACAAACCTCCTCCTGTGTTATTTTTTTTCATATGTATTTTCTTCAGTGTCCCACACATGCAGTATGATAGAGTGATTGTAATTATTATCCTGCAGGGAGAATTAATCACTTCCTCCCTCATTGTTGACAGGTCTCGGCTAATTAGAAACAAGCAGCAATAAGGGACAAGAACAAGACTTCACATTCCTCATTTACCATGAGGTGTACTCGAAAGGTCCAACTCTGTAGCTCAGCTCAGTTCCATGTATTCTCTAGCTATGCAAGTTACTTAAGAGCTACACTACTATACTGGCTCTGTCATTTCTAAGATTGGGACAAAAATATTAGGAAATCCTAATAATATTTCTTACTTAGGGCCATATTCAGAGTTGCGTTACACACGAGCAGTAAGGATTTAATACCGCCTGTGTGCACATCAGTATTCAAACCTCACATGCTTATGCGCTGATCAGAAGTTCTGCAAGTTAAGCACAATGTGCCTCATTTATCAATGTTTTTGTGAAGTTGTGTGTAAATGTTTGTGTAAACCAAACCAAATAAAAAAATTTTCACCAGATTTGCAAAACTTTCAGAAACGCTGTTTTTCATGCTGTTTGATGAATGCCATTTAGCTGATTTGCATTTGATGACACCCACAAACCTCTATAGAAGTTCACAAAACTGAAAAAACAAATAAACAGCAAAATAAAACTTTCTCAGAGGTAGAAGTGCAAGTTATTTGGACTCCTGTATGCCAATAAAATATATTATTTAACAGCGTGTATGTGTGTATATACGTGTATATATATATATATATATATATATATATATATATATATATATATATATATATATATATATATATAAGCAAAGTACTTCCATTTTCAGGGGCTCAAAGGTATTTGGACAATTGACTGACAAGAAGTTAATTGACCAGGTGCTGTCCATTCCCTCATTACTCCAAGACAAATGAAGCAAATTAAAGGTCTGGAGTTGATATCAGGTATTGAGTTGGCATTTGGCAGCTGTTCGACTGGAGCTACCAATATGAAGTCCAAGGAGATCTCAATGCAAGTGAAGGAGGCCATCATTAGGCTGAAAAAACAACATAAATCTATAAGAGAGATAGCAAAGACCTTAGGTGTGGCCAAATCAACAGTTGGGGACATTCTTAAAAAGAAAGAAAGCACTGGTAATAAAGGCAAAATCACAAAAACTCTGTCACTGTCCAAATACTTCTGACCTGACTGTGTGTGTGTATATATATATATATATATATATATATATATATATATATATATATATATATATATATATATAGGCACATGAAGGTGCTGGCCCATATGTGCATGATTTTATGCATTGCACTACTTGCTTGCTGATAGCTGCAGTTCTTCCATAGCTAGTTTAGGAGGAATCTAGCGGAACGTAAGCTTCAGTCACATCAATGGCAGAAAATTCTCTGAGTAAATAGAAGGGTCTGCACTTAATCATTAAATACTCTAAATTAGCAGAGCAATGACTTTCAGTTATAGTAGACTCTGTTCACCATGATTTGTTAACATAAATGCAGACCTCCTCCTTTGCTCTTACCAGAGTCCACTGCCGTTCTGTCTGGCCTGAAGACACTTCAACCCTCTAGCTCAGTAGCTCTGCTAGGAATGTTGTTGTTAAGCCACGTTTCTGTAAAAATCATGATGTTGTATTCCATAATCTGTTTATGCAATGTTATCCAAAGCCACAGTTAGTCCATTTTGTTCACCAGGGACTGTACATTTGCAAGAAAGATGCTTGGGAGTGATGGTCGATGTAGGTTTAGCTTTAGCCTAGCTCTAATGCTGCCTCGCTTACTCCAACTTTCTTTAGAGTCTCGGCGCAGACACTGGGCTCTCTCTGCCAGAAGAGCTGGATCAGCAGTCCACGGCGTCCTGGCGATTTCCAGAGGGAGCTGAAAGTGTTTGGTATGCTGTCTGTGCAGCTGTAACTAATGTCTAGCAGTGCCTATCGGCTATATGAAATATACACAAGGTTATATAAAATTTTAGTGTCTCCGCAACTCTCAGGCGGAATGTGCCAGTGCGCCCTCCCCCATGGTGTGATGGAGAAGCAGGAAGGTGTGTCAGTTTCATAGAAAGCCTGATGATGGCAAACTAGGGAGTATACTGCACACTGCAACTTGAGTCATACCAGATCAGTTACTTATCATTCTCTTGGTGCTGGCTCTAATAAAGTGTTGCACAGCATTAAAAGAACATGCAGTGGAAAATGGAACAGACTTACACACCACCTGAGCCACTGCAGCATGTCATCCTTTTATACATCGACATTCTTAATTGAATGACTGGTCTTATTTGTCTTAATATTTAGATTTATGTTTGCTTGCTTTCTTTATTTTTTCATGTTATTTATTTATATATTTACTCGTAATATTTATTAAGAAATACATAAGTTACATAAGCATATAAAATACATAAACTATTTAAACTTGACAGTGTAATCTGCATATAAAAGTGCAGTAACTCATCTCAAATTAAACTTTTTGAAGCCGATCAAACAAGGTTTACAATGTAAGGTTTGCATAAATGTACACACTCGGAAGCACAAGTGGGATACAGATGTTTTCTCCAAATTACAGGACATATCCTGCTGCATAATATGAAATGCCGGGTGTTTTTTGCTACCTCTAGTTTAAAATCTGAGGCAGCTGTAATATTCCACAATGCAGAAAAAGGGTCACCATGTCAAAACTATCAGACAGACACAGAAACAGGGCATATTGCAGCTCTACAGGGACCACTGACCCCCTACAAAACCAGAGTTTCATTTCCTGCACAGCCATCTGCGAGTCCAGGAGGGCAAACTGGTGCTGCTCTCACTGGGTGGAAGGATGGCTTAGTCCCTTTCTCCCTGACGACTGGGAGCGCTGATAATGGTCGTCTTTGTGCTTGCAATGGTGCATGATCATTTGTCATATGACGCTGAATAAAATGCAGTGGCTACACATGCTGTGCAGAAGCACATGTTATCTCTTACACCTTCTCAGGCTGGGAGCTTTTGTGCAATAATATACACAAGTGTTTAAACACCATATACATAATTGTTGGAGCTGCTTTACTGACACTACAGTAACCTCACAATAATTAAAAGAAGATTAGTTTATAAATAAGAACTGAATTAGGCGATCCAAATTGGACTGCTTAGTTGGTGGAGTAATCTTCACTTTGTTTCAACATTAAACTAAAAAACATGTATAAGTACTATGTAAATTATGATGTTTATCCATAATGTTATCACTTCACTACAGCTTAAAGTTTGTAAAACAGTGAAGTTATTTAAGCCATCTTTGAACAGAATTTGCATTTATAAAAAATCTATTTAAGCACAATTGTTCATGTCTAATTATGTATCTATGTGCATCTATTGTATATAAGTTACATTAATGCCATTATATGCCTGCAGAGATACTTACAGCCTGCAAAGTGCGGAGCTAGAGAGCAAACCAGACATGATCACTCTTGCACATGCATGTCACACAATTCAGAAGAATGAGTACTATTTTTCATGACTGGATGATCATATGCATGGATAATTATATGCCTGGTTATTTTTAGTGATATGGCCTTTGTGATTCAAAACAGCAGCACACTTTAATACATGTCCACATTATGCTATACAGAAAGCCCTACATATAAATATATAAGAAAAAAGGCCATACTTCAGCCAGAACCATCATGGCTTTTGTAGCAGATCCTCTGTTGCAGCTTGTTGCAATTTCTAAACATTATCTATAGCTACAGGGCTGGAGACATTCTGTCAGAAAGGGAAGAGTTTTCAAATTTTTCATCAATTTTTCATTTTATTAAGCCTCTCTTGTCTAATTAGCATCTAAATATTTTCAAATCAAATTCCAAATAGATATCTCACATCCATTCAGCACCCACTGAGCTAGTCTGAAACAAAACAAAACAACCACTTATTTATAGCCATAAACTATTCATTAATAGTTAAGTATTAAAAGGTAACTGTTGTCACTATTCTGCCATGTTAGTTGCTTATCTGGACCTGTATGTAACTGGACCTTTACAAACTTTAGTCGAAAACCGCTAATTCAGAGAAACACTGCATGGACAGTGGTATCTCAGTCACCCTGGGGTACTCATCAGAAGGTTTGAAATTTGAAATCCCAGCACTGCCAAACTGCCTCGGCTGGACCTTTAAACCCTGCTGCTTGAGAGGAGCTGAATTACTGCTGCTCTGACTTCAGATCCTTCCAAACTATGGTATAAAAAGAAACTAATTTCATTGTGCTGTACATGTGTACAATCAAGCCTGTTTTTTTTCTTCTCCTCCATATTCATCACACACTGAAGCATCTCTGTGGGAGCCCCAAAAGTGCATCATTCTTTGGTTTATACTTGACCTACAAATTTGAATTTCATCCATGTCTGTGGAAAAACAAACAAACAATAAAAAGAATGTTCTGGCAGAATGCTCAAGGGGATCGTTTTAAAATACTCACACCACTGCTTTCAAGGATTCCCTGTGAGTGCACACCTTTCACTAAGAAGCGCCCAGCAGATGAATATATGGTAATTATATAAGGTAAAACACATGCATCCTACACATGAGACACACAGTTTTTTAAGGGGACAGTTACCTTAAGAGCATGATATTTAAAAGTAAACAATCTCTACTTATCATGGTGGTTTAACTGCTTCAGTATTCTATGTATAGCATATCTATAGAAAGGCAATTGCACTACATTAGTAATCGTTCTCTCATTTTAAAAAGCTGATACTTCATAACAATATACCATATACCTGTCACTAGTATAGACACTGTAGCTTGGCATTTAATGTCTTCATTTTGTGCCAGTACAAATGTCAGACATTATTACTAATGAATTGGCCACCATGCGAGTTCCTCTCACCCCGCTGTTTGGCTTAATTGGGGGATTAAAATCTTAATCAATTATTTACAAGCAACAGTGTGCATAGCAGCTTGTATTCCTCGGTTAAGAGTCTAATAAGATAGAGTGCTGCTCAGAGCATTTGATTGTGCAATGAAAGCTAATATCAACACAATGCACTCTGGAGAGCAGAATTAAAAACCACTTGGCAGTCATGACTGAAAAGTCAAAGTGTCAGGCAGAAAGTGTCAGGGAGAAAGCAGGCTCTTATACAGAACTGTGTGTGTTGAAGCAGGTGATCACATACTGTTTATGACTTCTTTTGAGATAAGGTATATACAGAAAATGAGAAGGAAAAAGAAGTTATTATTAATATATATATATATATATATATATATATATATATTATTACTAATAAGGTACTAATTAATAATTACTATTGAGGAAAGGTTTTTGCTTCATTTAATTACAATTGCGTCAATAAAATCATGTTGCTTTCTGCACTGTTGCTTTGGCTGCTTCGATGGGCTACTACAGCAGAAGACCTCATCTGTTTCCACTCCTGTCAGCCAAGAACAGGAATCTGAGGCAATAGTAGGCACAGGATCACAAAAACTGGACAGGTGAAGACTGGAAAAAAGACCAGACAATGGTTTTCCAATCTTTAACCATCTTCAACTTTCCAACCTTCCAGTTCTGGTAAACCTGTGCCCACTGTAGCCTCGGCTTCCTGCTCTTGGCTGATGTGGTATTCTGCTGCTGTGGTCCGCGGTCTGCTTCATCCACTAGTGGTGTTTTAAGTGTTTTGTGTTTCGAGATGCTTTTCTGCTCACCGCAGTTGTAAAGATTGTCTATTTGTCTCTAATTTCAAGATTTCACTCCCCAGCCAATGCAGTGTGTTATATATAATCTGCCTATATTCCACAACAGAAGTACACAGAAATTTTCTTTTCATCTCTTCTGACAGATCGAATCACGGCTCCATAGGTCTCAGAATTTAGCCTAGGTTTTTTTACGAACAGCTCAAAAATTCAGTTTTAGCACAATGTAGTTTGCAAGGCACATGAAGCAGCTGCTGTAGAAAACCTAGAGCATGCTACCTTTATGGTGATCTTATATTCCACTTTCCTAACCATTAATTGAGCCATTTCCTCTTCTGTTTTATAAATCCTGCAGAAGGCAATTTGACACGCTGATTTTAATAAAACTGACACACTGATTTTCCCTTTTTAAAAAATCACTGCTCTCGTTCTAGCCCTTACCTTGAATATTTGACATGGCAAAATAAATCTGATTCTGTTCACCTCAGTCTGGACTGAAAGAACTTGCCCCCTACGAATATCCTTTTACTGTGAGCACTGTGGCAAACCTCTCATCTTCTCAGACTTTCACACACTGACAAGCTGAACAGCAGCATCTATTCAAAAATCACTCAATACAAGTGGAACTAATGACGAACCACAAGGTCAGTGCTCTGCAGAAAAATAACTGGAAAAGATAGGATACATTGAATAGAGTTGCACAGACTCATGACAGCAGCTTTGGATATGTTGAAAATGAAACTTGTCAGAGGAGAAGCTTGGTCCATTTTCCTCACTGTCCAATCCTCAAGGCTGGTTTTCAATCATTGGGCTACATTCATGGTGAACACCCATGAAGGGTAAAAAAGACCAAGAGAAAGAAACGGATTAATGTTTGTTAGATGACTTTGTTTTGCTGTATCAGGATGTGACAAACCAAAATCATCTAACAAAATTAATTCAAATGGGACCGTTCAGGCAGCAAATATGAAAATACCCCTCTGAGAGAGGAGAGAGAAGGAATAATGCAACCGGCTACTGAGAACAGACCAGGGTTGCACAGGTAGTCTCGCAAGCTAAGTCTGGTATATTCTGTTAATAAGCTTGGCCAATAACCGCCTGGTTTCACAGAAAGATGCCATTTTACTGACATGGTAGATGACCTATAGCCTGTGAGGAAACATGAAAGTAACTATATATTGCTCAAAAAAGCTCAGTTTGTCAGTGTGTTCAAAAGTTTGTCATCCTGTTGGAAACAGGTGTACGGAAGTGTGTATAGGTGGAAGTGTGGAGAGCCAATCAGACTGCAGCCTTCAAAATCCTAAAGCTTGTGACCAGACAAATGTAGAGAAGATATCATGTGCTCTGTAGCCTGTGTGTAGAGAGGCTGAAGCTGACACTACAGCACAGGATACCCGTACTGAAAAGTATGGAGACACCAAAGTACTGAACATTTTTTTCAGTACCAGTACTAATTAACCTGCATCTAAAGTCTCCTAGTGGAGCTATATTTTTCATAATTTCCAAGAATACAGACAGTGTAATATTTCACAAACAAAAAACTAAAACCAGGCAAGTGTGGTGCTTTTGCTGTTGTTCTGGTGTGGTGGAAATCCAACTAAAAAAAAAAAACTACATGTAGAAGCAGCAGCCAACATGCATCACAGGAAGTGAACTTCTATTTTTACTCAACAGGCAGTAAAAAAAAATCTGAATCATGTGCCTAATACATTGCTTACATCCCATATATGTTTTCATTTCTAGTTATTGTTATTATTCATTGTTAACTATCTGCCATGATCACTTTTGCAGGATACTTTATTTCCTACCATGATGTTGTTTTAAGACCTGTAGCGCAGTAAATAATGTGGCCTGAGAAACAGCATTTTCTTTTAAAATCATATGTGCCATCCCTAATGTGAAAAAATGTCTTTTTTAACATAAAACTCTATTTGTCTTTGACAAATAATTGTCTGTTTGGGGTATTAATACGAGGTTGCACACATGTAAAACGCATTAGTCTTCCATCAACATTTCAGAGCAAAAGGTTCTTCAATATGGGTTGCAAATCTAAGCTGCTGTATACTCAGACCATAAAGATGATGAGGTTTACATCTGGAGACATTTGTTTTAGCTCTGCGCATCACTGCCTCTCTCAATTTCTCTCAAGCCCAAAGGCATAAATCAATGCTCTCTGAAATGGCAGGTGCAAAAAAAAAAAAAAAAAAAGATCATTATTTGACCTGCACAAATAAGGTAATGTGTATAAATATTACATAAGCTGCTAAAATACCATTAACTACAATAAAGACCATAATAAAAAATGTATAGTCTGGAAAGGTTAGAAAATTTCCAGAAAGATGACGAACATGCTGCTCATTGTGCTCAAAACATTTCATTTGTTATTCATTTACAGTGGATATAGAAAGTCTACACATCCCTGTTAAAATGGCAGGTTTTCATGATGTAAAAAAATGAAACCAAGATAAATTACGTCAGACCATTTTCCACCCTCAATGTGAAATTACAATGTATAAAAATTAAGTAGAAAACAATCAGAAACATTTTAGAGAAAAATAGGAAAAATAAAAAAACCTACAATAACCTGGTTGCATAAGTGTACGCACCTCTAAACTAATACTTTGGTGAAGCACCTTCTGGTTTTATTACACCACTCAGTCTTTTTGGGTAAGAGTCTATCAGTGTGACACATCTTGGCAATATTTTTCCACTCTTTCTTGCAAAAAGATCCATCAAATAGTGAGGGCATCTCCTGTCCACAGCTCGCTTCAGGTCACACCACAGAGTTTTAGTTGGATTCAGGTCTGGGTTCTGGCTAGGCCGTTCAAAACCACTGATCTTCTTTTGGTTAAGTCATTCCTTTGTTGATTTGGATGTATGCTTTGGGTCATTGTTGTGCTTTTCATCTTCAGCTTACTAGCAGACACCTGAAGGTTTTGCGCTAAAAATCTGCTGGTATTTGGAGCTATTCATGATTCCCTCCATCTTGATAAAAGCCCCAGTTCTGGCTGAAGAAAAGCAGCCCTAAAGCATGATGCTGCCATCACCATGCTTCACTGTGGGTATGGTGTTCTTTTGGTGATGTGCATTTTTTTGCACCAAACATACCTTTTGGAATTATGGAATTATTATATCTTTTGGAATCGGTCTCATCAGAACATAACACATTTTGCCACATAGTTTGGGGTGATCTATTTTTTTTTTTGTGACAAAGGGCTTCTGTCTAGCCACCCTACCCCATAGCCCAGATATGTGAAGAACACAAGAGACTGTTGTCACATGCAGAGAGTAATCAGTACTTGTCAGATATTCCTGCAGCTCCTTTAATGTTGCCGTAGGTCTATTGGTAGCCTCCCTGGTAAGCTTTTGTCTTGTCCTTTTATCAATTTTGGAGGGACGTCCTGTTCTTGATGTTGTTTAGTGTGGTGCTGCATTTTCTCCACTTGTTGATGATGGCCTTTATGGTGTTCCATAAAGAAACAGCTGATCTTTATTTGGGGTTAATCAGAATAATTTCATTGATGACGGCTGTATAATTACTTTTGAACATGCGATTGAATGTGATTGGTTCATTCTGAACACAGCCACATCCCCAATTATAAAGTGTACACTTATGCAACCAGGTTATTGTAAGTTTTTTTACTTCTTGTAATGTTTTTCACTTCGTTTTTACAGGTTGTAATTTCAAATTGAGGGTGGAAAAAATTCTGACATGATTTATCTTGGTTTCATTTTATATATCACAAAAAACTGCCATTTTAACAGGAGTGTGTAGATGTTTTATAGCCACTGTACATATTGGTCAACATATCAGCCCTAGTGTTGTAATAAAGTTGCCTTACACAAAAACCCCAACTTAGAAATGCCAATGCTTTAGTCGACAATGAACGCACACTCCTCACTAGTCACTAGTAACTTTCAACAAATCTACTTGTCTCACACAATACTGGGCCACAACTTTGGCTAAACTCATTTTTATAAATGCCATTGAAAAAACTTGCCACCTCAACCCGCAGGAGCTGTTGGTCAGCCCTATGTGGGCTTGATTGGCTAGTTTTCCCCACACACAATAATTCAGTGCTGGGGGTTAATTTGACTAGGGGCTAATTTGAGTCAATGCATTATTACTGAAAAGCCAGAAATGGCAAAAAGGCACAAGGAGGAACAAAAGGTAAAATTTTTCCTCCACAGAAAAGTAATTTTCTTTTCAAGAGGTGACGTTTGGCTTTGAATTGTTTTGTTCCTTTTCATTTCAAATGGCACATGGGTAATTAAAGTGTTTTTCCCTACATGTTGATTTTTTAGTAATTGTGCTTATGGCAGTGAACAACTTTCCCCAAGGCCCAGGTCGCTCTAGTCCATATAACCACAGAGGAACAATCCACAAGCAGTCTTGCTGTATGTCACGATAACACACTTTATGGAGGCAAAAACTGTGATAACAGACTGTGACAACACTGGCATGTTAAATACTTGGGAAAGGCTGAAAATGGCAGCTCCTTCATCTACACACAATAGCTCTGTAATCAGCGATGACGATTTGACAGACCTTACAAAAATACTCAAAAAGAGATACTTCTGAAACACATAATTGCTGCACTTTTTATGCACATGTAAAGTTTCAATCAGACAGTTCACAAAACCCAAGTGTAAATGCACCCAAGTTCACCCAAATCACATCACAGACTATGAGGTGCAAGATACAGATGTATACGATATATGCATATACAGTATGCTACACAAACAAATACAATTATCACCAAGCTACATCAGGCAACTGTAATCTTTCCAAATACACCTTAAGCACACATGGCCCATTTTTATGCACTCTATATGGTAATCATGAAAGGTATGCATAGCTGCCGTTCACCAGAAACAAACTGATTATTAGAAACATGGGCAAATTGACCTGTGGATTGCAGTAATGTTAGCTAGATTGCTAGATTTTTTTTTAACTGCGAAGCTTAGCATGTTTTTTAGGAATTAAATTTAGGAATATCAGGCAAAATCACAAATATTTCACAAATACCAGACAAAATCACAACTGGACATGAGGAACACAGGTTTGCATATTACAGTTAGATTTCAATTCAGCTAACAAGATACACATTTGACTTTAAGTGTGAATGCATGTGGCATTTTATCAGAATTCAATCCAATTAAAAGAAACCATCAGAAGAGGGGCATTGTGTGCATTCTGACCCTATTTAAATTTCATTACCAGAGTACTTGGCTTTGTTTCACAGTTAGGCATCAGTACACTAAGAGATACTATTAAGAATTTCTTAGAAGTAAACAACCAAACTGCAACCTCCACTCTGTCCTGTTGGATTTTGCAAGAGCCTTCGAATTTCTGCTATGTCCCTGAAAACCAAATAAAACATCACTGCAGAACGGAGGATTTCTGCAAGGCCATATCCTCCAGCTTTCATTCACAAAACACAATGTCCTAATTGACGAATACACCAGTGGCAAAGGTAGCTTCTAGTTGACTAATACTGCTGAATGTTGTGTCTAGGTTGCACACTGTCCAATTTAAAGTAATACTAAGAAAATCAACTGTCACAATCCTGATCTTAAGCCAACATCCAATATTTTAACCTCAGACACATGAGTGGATAAGAATAAAACTCATGATTCCTAAAGGTTGTAGCCAAACTCAAAAGATCACAGCTCCATTCTTAGCTCTTGAATCCAATAGGTTGCTTGGTAACCTGGCTTGTCCTCATAAGTGTTCTGGTGTTTTATGTGTGTGTGTGTGTGTGTGTGTATGAGAGAGAGAGAGAGAGAGTGAGAGAGAGAGGGAGAGATGCAGAGAAAAGGAGAGGAAAAAAAGATAGAGAAACAGGAGGGTGAGATTTGCTCAAATGGATGTGGCTGTGCATTAATTTTGTATTAAGAAAAAGCTGCCTACTGGTTGGACCTTACTGAGAATACCCTTTACGCTTTGGTCAAAATACTTTAGAACTCTGTCCTAAAGGGTAACAGCATGCAAACACTAAACACTAGTCCATACTCAGATGAATGTTTAATCCACTAGATGAAAAGACCCAAGCCCTATCAATATGTGATCTGCAGAAGATTTACATCTGATGTACTTTTCTTTAGTGTGGATAGTAAATCTCAGCTGCTGGATACTCACGCCTTAAGGATCATAGGGTTCGCACCTACAGGCATTTTTTTCAGCTCTGCACAGCACTGCCTGATTCCTCTCAAGGCTTAAATCTATGCTCTCTGAAATAGCACACAGCATCTCCACATCTAATTATAAAATAATCTAATCTAGCACAGACACTCTTGCATTTATGTGAATGCTTTATATACAGTCCCCTCTGAAAGTATTGTGTTCTGTTGTTTTTGCTATACAACGAACATTTGGGTTTGAGATTGAAGATGAAAATGAGATGATAGATGAAAATTTCAGCTTTCATTTCACTGATATTTACATCTACATACATTACATTACATCTACGGAACACTCAATTTTTGGTTGAGCAAAAGTATTGGAACAGATAGTCTTAAAGTAAATAACACTTAATATTTGGTTGCATATCCCTTACTTCCAAGTTCGCGACCCACTGACATCAACAAACTGTTGCGTACTTCTTTTGTGAAGCTTTTCCAGACTTGTACCGCAGTTTCTTTCAGTTGTTGTTTGTTCTCCCTTCAGTCTCCTCTTCAGGAGGTGAAATGCAAGCTCACTTGGGTCAAGGTCTGGTGATTGACTTGGCCAGTCTAAAACCTTCCACTTTTTTTCCCCTGATAAAATCCTCTGTTGTGTTGGCAATGTGTTTAGGTCATTGTCTTGCTGCATTATGAAGTTCCTCCCAATTACACTGGCTGAATTTCTCTGTAAATTGTCAGACAGGACATTTCTGTAGTCTTCTGAATTCATTCTGCTGCTACTATCATGAGTTACATCATCAATAAATATTAGTGAGCCTGTTCCAGAAGCAGCCATGCAAGCCCAAGCCATGACACTACCTCCACCGTGCTTGACTGATGAGCTCATATGTTTTGGATCATGAACTGATCCTTTCTTTCTATACACTCTGGCAATTCCATCACTTTGCTGGGGGTTAATCTTGGTTCCAGAACTTTTGTGGCTCATCTCTGTATCTTTGTGAATTCCAGTCTGGTCTTCTGATTCTTACTGCTGATGATTGGTTTGCATCTTGTGGTATGGCCTCTATATTTTTGCTCTCATAGTCTTCTTCAAATGGTGGATTGTGATATCTTCACCCCTGCCCTGTGGAAATTGTTGGTGATGTCACTGACTGTTGTTTTTGGGTTTTTCTTCACAGCTCTCACAATGTTTCTGGCATCAACTGCCGACCTGTTCAATGTACTTCAGACATCCCCTAATCTTTGTGTTGCACTTCCAGGTTAAGGATTTATAAATGCCTACTTATGAAAAATTTATGATGATCATGTTATAAATCAAGTCACTGCTATAAGATGTAGTTGGAGAGAAAAAGGCTTGTAGACAAGGCTTTTACGATGCAAACCTGATACTACAAAGAGTTAGTTCAAGGCACAACACTACACGTAGAAATGACTAATTTGGTGACACCCTACTTTTTTTTAAGATTTGTGGATAAATTGCTTCAATAACGTATTTTTAGCAATATAAATGTGAAATGTTGCTGCCCAGTGAAAAACACCAGCAATCCCAAAGATCACAAAGAGTCTTTTTCATAGGGAGCATAGGGATATAAAAATAGGGATATAAAAAGTTTTGCAGTTTTCTGTGATGTAAAAAATAAATAAATAAAACCAAGAAAAATGTAAAATCTTCCACCTTTAATGTGTTATAGCAACCAACAAAATACAAGTGGAAAACAAATAAAAACACAGAAGAAAATAGAAAATAGAAGAAAAAAAAACTTAGAATAAACTGGTTGCACAAGTGTGCACATAACCCATTATAAAAGGGTGTGCACAGCTGTGGCATACAATGGGTTATGTGTGCTTAGAATTAACCAATCACATTCAAACTCATGATCAAAAATATGTATCATATATCTGTCATCAATAAAGTGTTCTAATTACCCTCAAGTGGTCCCCAAAGAGCTTATAAAGCATGTACAGGATCTCATTGTCAAAAGGTATTGATCAAGAGTGGGGTAAAAAAGAATGGCTCACTGTAAAGGCCATCAACAAGTGGAGAAAATCGGGCACCACAGTGAGATCACCAAGAACAGGACATCCTTCCAAAATTTACAAAATTGTCTTATCACCCAAAGAACACCATACCCGTGATGAAGCATGGTGGTGGCACCATCATTCTATGGGGCTGCTTCTCTTCTGTCGGGACTGGGGCTCTGGTCAAGACAGAGAGAATCATATATAGCTCCAAATACCTATCTATTTTGGCACAAAACCTGCAGGCCTCTGTCAGACAGCTGAAAATGAAGAATATTTTCACTTTCCAACCCAAAGCACAAATCCAAGTCAACAAAGGAATGGAAGGAGCATAGAGGAGTGGAATAAAATTGCCAAATCAAGATATGAAAAAGTCCCTTTTTTCGATTTGTTTTTCACTTGAATTTTGTTGGTTGCCATATCTATATCTATATATATATATATATATATATATATATATATATATATTTGGTTACAATCATCAAAGGCATTTTTTGGAGGAAAAAAGGAGCAGCATTTGATGAAAAGAACATCTTGCCAAGCATGGGGGTGAGTCTATTATGCTTTGGAGTTGTGTGGCAGCCAGTGGCACAGGAAACACTGCATGGATAGATGGAAGAATGGATCCCAGCAAATTCTGGAAGTAAATGTGACACAATCAGTCAAGAAGCTAAAGCTGACAAGAGAAGACCTTCTACAAAAAGACAACACATACTTCAAAATTCACTATGAATTACTTCATTCAACACAAGCTGAAGCTTTTGGAATGGCCCTTACAGTTCCTTGACTTAAACATCATTCAACATGCTGTTCATGCAAGATGGCCAAAGAATATATCAGAAATAAAAGCATTCTGAAAGGAAGAGTGGTTGTAAATTCATTAAAGAAGACTAGAATACCTCCGAGCTGGCTACAAAAAGCATCTACAAGCTGTGATATCTGCCAAAGGGGGTGTTACTAAATACAGACATAGTAGGATATCCAAACTTTTGCACACGTCACAATTACTATTTTATTTATTTAAATTTTTTTTTTTTTAGATTCATCTAAAAGTTACCGTGCATTAATATTTGCATTGTTACTTTTTAAAAATATTTTGCTGCAGAGGTTGTTTAGTCCTTTGACTTCAAAAATAAAATAAAAAAAATTTAATTTGGCCACGGGTGCCCGAATATTTACATACAACTGCATAGTTTTAGTTGTATAGTGGAAGACCAGAAAATAGGCACGCCCAAGGCACACTAATGTGCGTGGGTAGTGAAGGCTTGCCTGTCTGGTTACCTTACATGTACCACCTACCTAAACATTATTGCAGACCAAGTACACCCCTTCATGGCAACAGTATTCCCTAATGGCAGTGGTCTCTTTCAGCAGGATAATGCGCCCGGCCTCACTGCAAAAATGTTCAGGAATGGTTTGAGGAATATGACAAAGAGTACAAGGTGTTGACTTGGCCTCCAAATTGCCCACATCTCAATCCAATCAAGCATCTGTGGGATGTGCTGGAAAAACAAGTCTGATCCATAGAGGCCCCACCTCGCACTTACAGGACTTAAAGGATCTGCTGCTAACGTCTTGGTGCCAGATACAACAGCACACCTTGAGAGGTCCTGTGGCGTCCATGCCTTGACGGGTCAGAGCTGTTTTGGCAGCACAAGGGAGACTTACACGGTATTAGACAGGTGGTTTATGTTTATATATATATAAACTTACGGTGTAATTTTTACACATTCTCCCTCTACGTGGTCTACAGTTGACTAGTGTGCAACTAGTGTGGTTGAGTAGGTTTTCTTGTTCCTCATTGTTCATTGTTAAATCTGATAGGTTAGCTGAATTTCCACTAAAATATTCAGTTCTGGGGCTGGAGTTGGTTTTCCCGCTACTTAACAGACCACACATTCATTTCACTTGTGTCAGATTTACCACATTTTTTTTTTGCTATACACAAAATGATTAGCCATACTGCAAGCCTCGTGCTTGTGCAGCTGGTGTCTGAATCTTTTGGAAGCCAAAAAAGTGGCACCAGCTATGTGCTCACTGCCTTGGCAACATGTAAACTGCAGTGACTCAGACATCCCTGGCGAGGCAATGCTGATGCTGACAAGGCACACTCCTCTGGCAGATTTAGACCCTGACACAGAGTCAAATCGGATTCCAGTCATGCAGCCTAACCACCTCGCTAGTCACAAACACCCGTGTCAGACATCAACTCATAAGCATAAGTCCAGAAAACAGTTACTTTCTTGGCGAATTAATGATTTGGCAGCAGACATGGCTCAACTAAAATCAATGATTCAGGAGCCAAAACCATGCAACTCAGAGGCTCATGTCCTTCAACAGAGTCCTCTTTATATGTCATTTACTTGTCATTCTTCTTTCTCCTTATCTGAAGAGTGTGAGGATGCTATGTCTACAGCTATATCCAGTCTAAGCTTATAATGATCTAGGAGTTGAACCCTCATGTTCAACTCTGGCCTCAGCAACATCTGAAAATGAGTCTGGGTCAGTCTGCAATCACACCAATATACATAAGTTGATCCCCTGTAAGGGAGTCTATACACCGTGCTCCTAGCATCTAGCCCAGGATATGAAGCAACTCTCCACCAACCTGTTTTATGCACAAAGTCAAATGTGGTTAGCACAATCCACAGTGCTGTTCCTTTCCGCATGTTCAAATCAACTCTGCAAAATCTGCTCTCTGTGTTGTGGTCGCACTTTGGGCCTCAAGCCAAAGAAGCTCTGGATAGGAGAGCACAGGTTTCAAAATCATGAAAACCAATAGACACCCTCAAACCTCTAGCAGGTATCTGAATGGGGACAGGCCCAAAACATTGCCCTCCCCATCACTAAAGTCTCCCACAGAGAACAGCCATGAAGGGCTAGCGATGGGACAGCTGAAAATTACCAACTGGACAGTGATTAAATCAGATTAGTGGTCCTGACGACAGTGAAACTTCCATCCATGGCCCCATCCATCTTGAACCCAAGAAGTTCTTCTTCTTGGGATAGAAGTGCAAAGGAAAAAGTATACTATACTATATGTTTGTGGACACCTGGCCATCACACCCGTATGAGCTTTTTGAACATCACATTCCAGATTTAGTTCCCCCCCTTGCTATTATAATAACCTCCACTCCAGAAGGGAATTTCAACATACGGCTGGACCCAATATGTCTTAAACAGAAATGTGTCTTTGTCTTAGATGGACCCAGGCTCTAGCTTGCTGTAGACACAAGAGTTTTCTAACAAAAGGGGTCTGCTTGACAGTAATGCGCTATCAAAAAGAGATAATTACTACAGATGCTTCCCTTACTGGCTGGGGAGCAGTTGGGGCAAAAGGAGCAATGCTCACACAAAATAATATGTGGCAACATCTCAGTCAGCTACATTAACCATTGAGTTTGAGCTCGTCTCTTCGCTTTGCAGATAATCTTTTCAGGTGGGCAAATCCACAGTTTATTTCACTGAAGACAAGTCATTCGGCAGGGCTGTACACCTGTGCAGCAGATACACTGTTAAGACAGTGCATAAGATCAAGGCGTACCGCCAACGCCTGAAGGTGGTAGCCTAACTCCAAGAAAGGTTTGCCAAGGTGCACATGGACCTTTTCACCGATGCCAAGTGAAAACACTACCAAGTGGGTTGACACAGATCTTTGTAATACATCCAGGAATTGTATACAACATTGTAGCTTTAAGGAGTTTTAATGAAGCTGACATACCATCATTTAACCACATAAATTAATCACAAAGTTAAATAAATTAAAAAATTTTTTTTATTACACCTCCATCTGCAACAATTCCAAACTGACAGCTGTGCAGCACATTTATACAGCATGCTACCTCCCGAAGGCAGGCCATATCATAAGGAACTCCAGTCATGCCGCACACACACTTTTCTCCCTCCTCCCTTCTGGTAAGTGGCTTAGCCTAGGCGTACGTGAAGTTTTGGCCTCAGTGGTAATTTTGTTCATATTGAAAAGTATAAAGTTAAAAGACCATATGTGTGTAAACTTGAGGTGGACATAGGCATTGTAAGCATATTAAATAACAAAAACAAAACTGTCCAAATACTTACCTCCCCTCACTGTGTTAAAATATTTCAAAATTCTCTTACTTTTTATAGAGACAATTGAGTTGGTCTTATCAGAAACACTTCTACATTTGACCATGACACAGGAAGCTAACCCTCATAGTATCACACCTAGCTACCATTAAACACTATTCCGTTCAGGCTGAACTTCTGCCCAGAACATGTAAAGCAAATACTTTTTTTTGGGGAGTTTGACGTATTGTCCATTTTATTTTAGGACACTACACTAATAATAGTAAAAGTCTGTACAGTATTTTTATATGTATAATACCACAGAACTTAAATTTATTTTATTTTAAAAATTTAATTTATTTGTTTGCAATTATCATATGGCTTATAATAAGAGCAAAACAAACTGAATTTTACTAAAGGACTACAACAGAAATGACCCTTATGTCTTGTGTATCTATTCTCAATATTACTTACAGAGTTGCATTTATCCTCTGATTGGCCTGCATGTACTATAAAATATATCAAAATAAATCACATAATAGCCCCTAACAAATTAAGTAATGGAACGTTAATAGGGAAAAAGGTCAATGCACTATAAAATATATCAAACTAAATCATATAATAGCCCACAACAAACTGAATAAGGGAATGTTAAATAGGAAAAATATTCAATGTGCACACTTTCCCACACCACACATATGCAAGTACAAAAAACAATCATTACAGGCATGCCTAAAATGCATGTGAAGCCATTAAATAATGTTTCCTTAACTGAAGAAGGGAGCTGAACAATACAAAAAAAATCTTGCCTCATAGTAACTGCGCACGGCATTGCAGAAAGCTTCGTCAGCTACAATCTGTGTCTCTCCTTTAAGGAAGGCCTGAAATCTCTCCTTCACCGCCTGTAGCTGCTGTTTGTTGAGCTGAGAAAAAGAAGACAGACATGTGACAATTTGTTTAATAACAGCAAAGAGTCATATTACGTTACAGTAATCCTTAATGCTCAACGCCTAATGAAATATTTATGAACATATTATTAATTGCTCTCGACAAAGTGAGCTTGATTAATGCTAATGTATACAAAATAATTCTACCTGCACAAAAACTCAACCCGAGCTTAAGGACTAAGATGATGATGATAGTAAGAACAAGAAACTCAACAGTCTCACCTGTACCTACTTTTATCGAGATCTAGTTTGATCTAGAACTGAAGATCTGATTATTGGTGACTGCATATTTCTGCTCTCAGACTTTGTAAAATAGTAATGCGCTGGGCGAAGCATAAAGTCTTACAGTATGAAATTTAGCCTCAACTCCCTTCCACATTGTATTTGCATCCAAATATAGTCTACTTTTATAATACTTCCTCCCCTGCCTTGTTTATGCCAGGGAAAATGTGAAAGTGTCCGCTGGAGCAGCACTAATGTGGACTACAGACAGCGACAGTCATTAAGAGGTGCAATCGAGCACTGGGTAAGGAGATCAGCAGCCAGACACAGTGCACCATTTCATCCCTGCCATTCACTTCAGTGGTGTTGCTCGCTCTCTCTCATTTTGCTGAGCTCCAACTCTGAGTTTTCACCTTCCTCATCTATTTAAAGAGAGATGTCCATTATGAAAACATTTTTTCACTCCTTCGCCCAAAGGTCTTTCTGCTTTCTTCACATTTCAACTATACATTCATCATGCTGTATGATGCCTGCTGTGAACAAAAAGCTTCTTTCTAATATTTCTCTCTATTACACAACCAGTCATTCCAAAACAGCAAGACGCAGACATACTAAGCTTTTGAGCACAACAAAGACTCATTCTACCCAAAAACCATGTGTGTTTGAACCTGGTGTATGAGCCTATGCATGCAGTTCGTGTGCCATGTACACAGCAACGTGTGTTTCTTTCTATCATACATATGTAGCATGAAAAAAGTGCGAAGTCACTGGAGTAGGACTGATTGCAAATTCCATTTAATATACTAAAATCTAAACAAACAGGAGCACCAAATTTTGCATCTATTTTTTTAAAAACAATCAGACAGAAGTCCAGGCTATGAAAATGTGCTGAAAGGACATTTATCTATGGAATAACACTATTTCAGAACAACAACAACAACAAAAATCCAAATGTATGGCAGTCATGTAAGAAATAAAATGTTCTAAAACCCACCAGGCAACTTTTTGGATTCAATACCTAAAATAGATCAAGACTACAATACAATGCAAAATGATGTTGCTGTCTCTTGTTTTGGATATGGTGCACGTACACAATAAGAATGCATAATTACACAGAAAAAACATAATTTTATGGTTCTGTGGTTGGCAATATCAAGCTGGTCCCCAGGTGCTGCAGTTAACTTTAGTTAGTCCAGAGTTGTGATACACAGACAGGCAAATATGGAACCACATGGTGATATGCTTCACTTCAGATTTGTTGCCAGTCATTTAAAATGGAGGTGAGGAGAATTCAAAGACAATATGTATATATAAGAAAGGAATTGTCAATAAATGTCAGAGAATTTAGGACATGGGACAAGGTTTCATTTTAATCGACAAAAACAACAGACGACAGAAACAACAACAATAAGAATAAGAACTTTAAGACACAATTATGATTTAATGCCTATAAAGACTGTATCAATGAAATGTGGCTCAACTGAGCTCTTGCCTCTTGTCCTTTTTTCACTTCTCTACCATTGATGATGGGTTATTTTGCCTTCCTGGGCAAGAAAATCCTCAATATTGTTATGGCAACATCAACCACAGCATGGCAAGCCAGCCATCCATAGCACATTAAGGATGGCATTGGCTATTCTTTATCAGCATGAAAGTACAAAAGCCTCACTAAAGCACTAACACTCAGGATGGGCAAACATCACATTTTCCACTCCTTAAATGAATGCAAATTAGGAGTGTCAAAACATTATAAATAGCAACCACAGAAGCCGTTATAAAAATAAAAAACAAAAATGAATTACATTTCTTCAACAGAAGTTACGCACTTGTGGTTCACTCCCGTCCTTCTCAATTAAGGAATGATGAATTTTGTGCAAAAGTATATTTTCAAATGGGTTGCTTGTTACAAAGTGGAAAAAAAGCAAGGTGTATTTGCAAAGCTGAACTTTGTCTTAGAGAAAACAGTCTGAATGAATACTGCACTCTAAACCAGCGGGTCTCAAAGTGGGGTCTATCTGTGATTTTAACATTTAGTTACAGCTGTGAACATCACAACCTACCATTATCAGTATTAGTATATTGTATTAGTATAACTTGTTCTTGTAGTTATTAGCTTGTTTAATAGGTCACTTGAATTGAACAGGGTGTCAAAAACCAGAATTCAAACAAGAGATCAAAGGCTTGGTGTCATCTTAAATGAGATAATTCTAAGTCGCCCTGAATAAGGGCGTCTACCAAATGCCGTCAATGTAAATGTAGAAAATGGAGCACCGCATTAACATCACCAAGAGCAGAACGTCCCTCCAAAATTTATAAAAGGGCAAGACAAAAAACTTACCAGGGAGGCTACCAAGAGACCTACGGCAACATTAAAGGAGCTGCAGGAATATCTGACAAGTACTGATTACTCTCTGTGACATCGATCTCTCATATTCTTCACATGTCTAGGCTATGGGGTAGAGTGGCTAGACGGAAGTCGTTTCAAAACAAATAAAAAACATCCATGCCCAACTAAATCACCGCAAACTATGTGGCAAAATGTGTTATGTTCTGATGAGACCAATTCCAAAAGGTATAAATCATTCCATAATTGCAATAATTGGTGCAAAAATGGCACACCACCAAAAAAACACCATACCCACAGTGAAGCATGGTGGTGGCAGCATCATGCTGCTTTTCTTCAGCCAGAACTGGGGCTTTTTATCAAGGTGGAGGGAATCATGAATAGCTACAAATACCAGTCAATTTTAGTGCAAAACCTTCAGGTGTCTGCTAGTAAGCTGAAGATGAAAAGGAATTTCCCCTTTTATCACGACAATGACCCAAAGAAGATCAGTGGTTTTGAACGGCCTAGCCAGAACCCAGACCTGAATCCAACTAAAACTCTGTGGGGTGATCTGAAGTGGGCTGGGCACAGTAGATGTCCTCACAATCTGAAGGATCTACAATGTTTTTGCCAGAAAGAGTGAGAAAATATTGCCAAGTCAAGATGTGCCATGCTGACAGACTCTTACCCAAAAAGAATGAGTGGTGTAATATAATTAAAAGGTTCAACAATATAATCAAGCTTAATCAATGTATTACTTTAGGGGTGTGCACACTTATACAACCATGTTACTGTAACTTTTTTATTTTTCCTATTTTCCCTAAAATGTTTCTGATTGTTTTTCACTTCATTTTTACATGGTGTAATTTCACATTGAGAGTGGAAAAAGTCCTGACATGATTTATCTTGGTTCCAATTTTTTTGTGTGTGTAGACATTTTATAACCACTGTAGCGCTGTAGCAGACTGGGATCAGGTGTGCGTAATTAGACGTCTGGTGACCTTGAACGAGGAAATGGCTGTGGCTGTAGGGAAATGAAGTCCATCGATGTTGGGCGGCTATGACGAACTCTGAGAAATTTGGACCTACTTGGACCTAATGTGCTTGGAACTAATGTGCTCTGTCAGTGGAAGGTTCAGGAATATAAAGCTCTTTGGCTCTAATCAATAGACAAAATATTATACATTTTCATGAAATAGATCTTTACTGAGGGTCCTTTGCAATTTATTTTACAAATAAAACAGTCCCTGGTTGCAAGAAATTTGGAGAAACGTTGGCTCTATCCCCTACACTGTCATGACAGTGAATCTCAAGAGCAGGCCAACAAACCAACTGTAACTGCACATGTTCAGCCCAGTAATCAAACACACACACACACACACACACTCATACAGCAAACAGAAGTGTGTCAACATTCCACAAAACAGACCAATTACTGCTGCAGTTAATACTCTTACATCAGTATGACAGCATGCACAGCTGATGGAGAAGAAAATGTGAGAATTGCACAGTATGCAGTGGCTGCAGCTTCAGCTCTGCTTCATGCTGTCTTTTGAGCCAGTACAGCAGACTGCACTGACAAAGCACACTAAAAACAAAACATGAGTTTAAAGAAAACTTGTTATATGTTATGTCTTTTCGAGTAGTGGGGAGTCCATCTAGACAGGCGCAATTATATAATAATCAGAAACTTCCTCATCAGTTCATCACTGTGACAACACTGTGGGATTGTCTGTTAACATCCCGAGGGAGGAAGGAAACTGTCCGGTATGCGATGTTTACTCAGCCATTTCCTTGAATTGTGTTCTTGGAGTTTGGTCTATATGGCAGTGATTTTAAAAAAAAAGTCCTTGATTAGGAGAAGAACGGAGACAGGAATCTGATTAGTGAGTAATTAAAAGAAGAATAAATATATAAATAAGGATAAAAGCTAAAGAAGGAAAATATGAGTGATATTACATTATGAGTAAGTAAGCCATATCTGAAAATGTTAGCTTAAATAGACATGTCTTCTAAGAGGGGAAACTAAATGAGGCACAAATAGTACTGCTAGCAAATAATGTAGTAAAAAAAAACAAAAAGTACAGTAAAATGAAATGAAATAAAATAAACAGAAAAGACATCTGCACCTTCTAGCATCAGACATGATTGTATAAAAATAGCATGTGACAGGCTGACAATGTCGATAGCTCAGATACTGTTAAAAATAAAATCCTCACCATTGACCATGTGACACACTGGTTAGCATTTTTGGATATTATTTTGATTATTATTATATATATATATATAATAAAGGCTCTACATCTAAATAAATAAATAGGGCTTCCAAGTGGCACAACAGAAAACCATTCAAATTATTGTCCAGAGGTCACGAGTTCGAATCCCAATGAGGCCATAGCCATCCGAGGCCAGGAGTCCAAAAGAGCAAAACTAGCCACACTCTCTGTCCCCTGTCAATCACAGTGAAATTAGCCAATCATGAGCGTCCGTGAGCTCATACTTGCAGGAGAATCAGATGGCACTTTCCTCTGAGTGTGTTGCGCTGTCTTGTAATGCTACACGAGCAGCAGTTTGAAAAGATGTGGTTGCCGGGCTTCACTTGTTTCAGAGGAAGCACATGTTAGCCATCACCCTCCCTGATTGGTAGCTGTTGTATGATAGGGGAGGGCTGGTGAGTGGGAATTGGCCAAGACTAAATATTGGAGAAAAAACGAATGAATAAATAATTAAATGCATTAATTAATAAATAAGGTGGGTTTTTCATATATTTAATAAATGGTTGAGTTTTTCTAATCTTTTCTACAGGTATAAAGTCACATATCCACATACTTTAGGGCATAGATGTTTTGAGTGTAAAAGTTCCTTCTGCTGCACCACAACTAAAACGGGGGTGATATATCTGGGCTGAATTTGGGTGAGATAGAGCTGAAAATTGAATTAATCTATATCTTTAGGGTTTAGGGTAGATGTAACACCATCCCTACACAGTTTCACCCAGGTCTCTCTCATTTGACTTTGGGTTTATCTGGGTTGTGCACAGACCGACTCGCACTAAGCTCATTAATACATCCTAGGGATAGTTTTATACTGTGGCTCTCCGGAATGACAGAGCCCCCCATAGGTGATAATGGGTAGAGTCCATTAGGTTTGATGTTGAATCAGGAAATCTCGTAGCTGCAAATAACTAAAAAAAAAAAAAAACAAATCCTTATTGCATAAGTTATATTACTGATCAAGCTGCTCAAATGGCATAAAACACCTCTTTCATAATAATGTTCTAAAATGGCTAAATCCTTTTCAAGCCATCTTCTGAAGATATACTTCAGGTCCAAATAAAATAGTGGAAAATGGAACAAACTGAATAATCAGGCGATTGTTTGTTGCTGTTGATTTTATATCCCAATTATAAATAAAATCTACTAGAGTTTCAGCCATACAAGGATCAGTATTGAGTGAGGGCCCACATCATTATGTGTGAAGAATCTGAATTGGGCTGCCATATAATACAGTTCAAAATGAGGAAAATTTAATCCTCCCTGATCATAGTCCAGAACTAATTTAACCATATGGACCCTAGGGGTTTTATCACACCATGGAAGATGTCTCATCAGTCTGTTGAGATAGGAGTGAAAAACCATGGCAATAGGATAATGAAAGAGAATACAAAAGTCACTCATTCTTATTTGCGTTAATTCAAAAAGTGAGGAAGGTAGGCCCATCTATGTGTTCAAATTCGTCCCCACTTTCTCCAAAGGACTGGCATTGTTGAATGTGTATAGACTCTTTAGATTTCTAACTGCATATATTCCTATGTATTTAAAATCAGTGATGGAGTATTTGAAAGGAAACATATGAGGAATTGTTTTATTATTTATATTTAATATTTTATTAAATGCTAATAATGGCAAAACTTTTTCACATTCACATTTTCATTTATTAGTTGTTTTCTCTAATCTTGTATATAAGCTTAATTTTGATAAAACTGAAAGTTTGCCATTATTGAATGGTTTTCTGTTGTGCCACTTGGAAGCCCTATTTATTTATTTAGATGTAGAGCCTTTATTATATATATATATATATATATATATATATATATATATATATATATATATATATATAATCAAAATAATATCCAAAAATGCTAACCAGTGTGTCACATGGTCAATGGTGAGGATTTTATTTGTAATAATATCTGAGCTATTGACATTGTCAGCCTGTCACATGCTATTTTTATACAATCATGTCTGATGCTAGAAGGTGCAGATGTCTTTTCTGTTTATTTTATTTCATTTTACTGTACTATTTTTTTTTTTTTTTTACATTATTTGCTAGCAGTACTATTTGTGCCTCATTTAGTGTCCCCTCTTAGAAGACATGTCTATTTAAGCTAACATTTTCAGATATGGCTTACTTACTCATAATGTAATATCACTCATATTTTCCTTCAAAATAAGTGAATATTGTCTGTTAAAAAAAATAAAAAATAAAAAAAACGTGTCAGGCCCCATGTCAAGTCCATGAATCTGATGGCTGGCTCATTTGAAAGTGCATAGAGGGCAGGATTAACTGGGCTTCTGTGTTTGGAGCAGAGTTATTTACAGTTATTTACACCACACAGTTGGACTCTCAAATCTGATCTGGTCAGATGTGCATTATTTTTTATAAATGCAGAGCTCGGACAGTAGTGCTGGCTGTAACACGAATGATAGATGTTTATTAAGGTGCTCGTTGTAATATGGTATTGTTTCTATAGTAAGAGCTTATATACAAGGACTTTTATGGTGGATGTGCCACATAATCTAATCATAAATATGTTGTTTAACAAAGAAAAACATATAATTGTTAGTTTTTTGTTAGGGGACATTTATTTAACATTTATGCTTTCATCAGTGTTTTCTAACAGTCACAATGCTTCAGGTTAGAGAAGCTCATATATTCCGGTTTCTCTGTAAAATGACAAGGCGCATTTTTTTTTTTTTTTTACCCCAATTTTCTCCCTAATTTAGTCATGGCCAATTCCTACCCATCAGGCAGCTCTCCCCTACTACAGCTACCAACCAGGGAGGGCGAAGGCTATCACGTGCTTCCTCTGAAGCATGTGAAGCCAGCCAAACACATCTTTACAAACTGCTGCTCGTGCAACATAAGAGGATGGCGGTAACATAAATGGAAGGAAGCGCTATCTACCCACTTCTGCATCCATGAGCTCACAGGTGCCCATGATTGGCTAGTGTCACTGTGATTGATAGGGGAGAGAGAGTATGCCACCCCTCCCTCCCTGAGAGCACGGCCATTCCTGGATTCGAACTTGCAATCACCAGATTAATGGGCAAACATTTTTCTGTTGCACCACACAGGAGCACAAGCTGTGTTTGTGTGTGTGTATGAGAGAGAGAGAGACAGATGGATGGCGATGGAACAATTGTCTATTGCAGCTATAACAAGTGATAACAGGAACTTGTCACACAGACATTCCATAACATTAAATTTGAACTATAAACCGTTAAATGTGCAATGTGTTATTTATTAATAAATTAAACACTGTAATCATTGGCAAACTGCACTCCACACTGTGCAGTTACACACATTTCTGTATAATTGCATGGCTTGTCTGGGCAGAAGCTATAAATAGGTGTGCATTCTGGTCATTTTCACAGCAAAAATACAGACAAAGAGCAAGATCATTGATCACAACTTTCTAAAGCCTGTTGTGTTTGTGCACTCCACAGCCTGTGTTGCTCTGTCTTGCATCTTCTGTTTCACTCTGCCTGTGCAATGCATGGAGTACTCATAGAATTAAAAGTTCTTTCAACTGTTATAACTGTCTCTGGTTTTGGGGCTCTCCCACTAGCGTGGGAACGACGAGCGTGTTTGTGTCTGATAGACCGCCGCAAACATGCGTTTTGACAGCATGAGAACAAAATAAGCCCTTGCCCCCAGGACAAGTTGATGGGGCTTTATGTCTAAATGATTTGTCAGTATTCGTCATTACAAATGATCAGACATTATAGTGGCTGTTATTAATTCTCTGAATGCATACAAATGAATTACGAACTCTGCAGGACATTTGTAGGACAACATCACTAGGATACAGAGAGATGCTAATTCATTCTAATTATTTTTCAATAATAGTTCCAGCTCACTTAGCTGTCTAATGCTTAACAATTCTTGCAGTATATGTGCATCTGCTGCATCTATAATGTATCTTGTGGTATTTGGATGTTGCAATCTGGCTCCCTGTTATATTTCTATAATTTAATCTGTGGTAAGTAAACACAAGAGCAGAGTAGATGATTGGTGGGAAGAGCAATGGAGGAACAGCCCACTGTCCCTGAGATCTGTCACGACTCCTGTCTGCCTGGAGCTGGTGTCTGCTCTCTGCTGATAAACACAAGTATGCTGTGCCTCTGCGCCCACACCATGTTTCCAGCTGTGGAGGATTCTGCCTTCTTTGAGACTGTGTCAAAAAATAATCACATGCAATGGGAAATACCATTACTGCAAAAGCCTGTTCTGGTGTCTACTGAACACCACCACAGGTGCCTACATAAAACTACAAGTCGAACTAGATACCAGTGGCATCACCGGGGATGCCTCCGCCACCAAAAAGTGTAGTCCTTCCAGTAACTAATACCAGAACTACTCTTAAAATATACTTCAAATGTGAAGGAAGCTATTGAAGAAAAAAAAAATTTCAGACATTTGACCTTGCTGTGACCTTGTGACCCTGTTTGGATTAATTTCAAAATCTAATCAGTTCATCTGCGGGTTACATCCTACAAACATTCAGTCACTCGTTCTTGAGATATCACACTACCAGGAATCTCAGACAGACGGATGGACAGCCCAAAAACATAATACCCCCCCACACTGGAACTTACTGTGCCCACTCTCTTGTTTTGGTAGTTTTGTACTGTCTTGTGCTGCACATGTTTGCACTGTGCACTTTATGTAAATATATGTAGTCTCCTGTAGGTGTGTGTTTGTTTTATGTAGCACCTTGGTCCTGGAGGAACGTTGTTTCATTTCACTGTGTACTAACTAGCTGTATATGGTTGAAATGACAATAAAGCCACTTGACTTGACTTGACTTGACCTAGTGACAGAGGCATAAAAATAAACTACAATAAACACAGAGATCACAGAGGAAGATTATGGGACAGAAATCATCAACTGAGAATCAGGTGTAATAGGGGTGTAACAGCGTATCATATCATTTGATACGAGGCTCACATTCCGATACGTCTGTTTATCAAACTATGCTGTACAAGTATTTGCTTTAGATCAATCAACATACAGAGAAATTAGCTTGTGAAATCGGTAACACTGACTATACAGTTCGCTCTTTTGAGGAGGAAAATATACATTACTCATCACAGTTAGCTGGCTAGCTTGTTGCTAACAAAAGACGAACATGTTTTTTTCCACCATTTGTACCTCGAATGCACAGAAGTTGAAAATGACATCATTCTGAGCTCTTCTGACTTCTCACTTCTGAGCTCTTCTGACTTCTCACTTCTGAGGAAAGTCAAATGAGCATAATATGCTATAATAGTAGAGTAATAGCATACCAACCTAGTAGCATATTAATGCACTACTATTTGCATCTGTGCTGACATCACATAGATGAATATGCAAAGACACACACACATTCAATCCGGTTTAAGAAATCACCATGGAGATTTAGAAGTTCACAGCTGCAGATATGAGACTATACATGGTATAGTACAGAAAGTAGGATTCAAAAACACATTTGAGCTACAGAGAGCTGTGTAATCTCAGACACACCCCTTGGGCGTCACACCAGCAGGGTTGTTATGGTTGTAGTTTTTATGCCAAATTGGCATAGACAGAAATATTAAGTCAGTTAACTTGCAAATACTGAGAAAAAGAAGAAAAATGCATCTCTCTTTTTCCAATGCCTTAACTTTTTGGGCAAGTTTCAGGTCTTGCTGTGCAGTTTTTGAGATATAGCTGTGGTGTAAAATTTGCTGAGACCTTGCAACCGTGCACACCTGCACACATTAGCTCTCTTAGGCAGAGTGCTAATGTTTAAGCAGTCATGTTTAATTTTGTTGCAATCCAAATGCACAGATTTTTCTTCTTTTATGCTGCTAAAAGTCTGAATGGATCACATCAACGCTGTGTCATTATTAAGTTTTGTTGTACTATTATAGTGTACTAAAGTGTACTAATATGTTTTTTGTACTATTAAAAAGCTGAATGCTTTAATCAATTGAAAATAAAAACTTAAATCACATATTCACCCAATGCTTATTTTTGCTGTACTGAAAACATATCACATCGGCACGTCACCATGTCGTAGCATATCAGTTTGTGAACTTTGTGGGCATGTAACATTAAATTATGTAGAATCTGTGTGTGTGTGTGTGTGTGTATTTGCAGACAGGTGACATCATTAGAGTAAGACTGCAGGGGGAAAACATGTACACGTGAAGAGCCAAAAATGCTATAGTTAGCTGTTAGACTGAAAAAGATGAGTGCTGTTAAGCAGAGTTTCAGAAAAAGGAAACAGCGAGAAGTGAGAATGCAAGTGAGGAGAACCTGGAACTGAGACCAGAGGCACATTTCTATCAGCACTCTATTTCCACTTCAGTCCCACAATTGGTGTAAAATATGTAGTGCTCTTAAAAAATTATTGTACTTGTAAGATTAGTTTTAAAAACAACTTTTTAATCCGAATCAGCTGATATGTAAAGACAGATGTATGTTACATTCACCTCTGTTTTTTCATGACATTTTTTTTTCTGTGGATAAACATCTGTGGAGCATTGTTCCTAAAATTAAAGTCAGTCATTGTAATTTAATCAAGTTCAGTCATTGTAATTTAATAATCTGCCACTGAATGTGGTACCCATTTGTAAAATATTATCATTAGTGTTTTATATATATATATACATATATATATATATATATATATATATATATATATATGTATATATATACACACACACACATACATACATACAGTCAGGTCCGGAAGTATTTGGACAATGACAGAGTTTTTGTGATTTTGCCTTTATACACCACCACAATGGATTTGAAATAAAACAATCAAGAAGTGATCGAAGTGTAGACTTTCAGCCTTATTTTAAGAGGTTCTACAAAAATATGGCATTTACCATTTAGGAATTACAGCCATTTTACACAAAATACTTCCATTTTCAGGGGCTCAAAGGTATTTGGACAATTGACTGACAAGAAGTTAATTGACCAGGTGCTGTCCATTCCCTCATTATTCCAAGACAAATGAAGCAAATTAAAGGTCTGGAGTTGATATCAGGTATTGAGTTGGCATTTGGCAGCTGTTCGACTGGAGCTACCAATATGAAGTCCAAGGAGATCTCAATGCAAGTGAAGGAGGCCATCATTAGGCTGAAAAAACAACATAAATCTATAAGAGAGATAGCAAAGATCTTAGGTGTGGCCAAATCAACAGTTGGGTACATTCTTAAAAAGAAAGAAAGCACTGGTGAGCTCAACAACATCGAAAGGCCTGGAAGACCACGGAAGACAACTAAAGTGGATGATCGCAGAATCCTTTCCTTGGTGAAGAAAAGCCCCTTCACAACATCAACAGAAGTCAAGAATACTCTGGAGAAGGTAGGCGTATCATTGTCAAAATCTACAATCAAGAGACGCCTTCATGAAGGTAAATACAGAGGGTTTACAACAAGGTACAAACCACTGGTAACATTCAAGAACAGGAAAGCCAGATTAGACTTTGCCAGAAAACATCTAAAAAAGCCTCCCATGTTCTGGAATAAGATTATTTGGACTGATGAAACCAAGATTAACTTGTACCAGAATGATGGGAAGAGAAAAGTATGGTGAAAGAAAGGAACAGCTCATGATTCAAAGTATACCACATCATGTGTCATACATGGTGGAGGCAGTGTTATGGCATGGGCATGTATGGCTGCTAATAGAATGGGCTCACTGGTGTTTACTGATGTGACTGCTGACAGAAGTAGCAAGATGAATTCTGAGGTGTATAGGGTTATACTCTCTGCTCACATTCAGCCAAACGCTACAAAGCCGCTTCACAGTGCAGATGGATAATGAACCTAAACATACTGCGAAAGCAACTCAAGACTTTTTGAAGGCAAAGAAATGGAATATTCTTCAATGGCCAAGTCAGTCGCCTGATCTCAACCCAATAGAGCATGCTTTTCACTTAATGAAGACAAGACTGAAGGCAGAAAGACCCACAAACAAGCAGCAACTGAAGGTGGCTGCAGTGAAGACCTGGCAAAGCATCACCAAGAAGGAAATTCAGAATTTGAGTTTTGCGAACATGGACTCCAGACTTCAGGCAGTCATTGACTGCAATGGATTTTCATCCAAGTATTAAAATGATGGTTATATTTACAATTATGTCACTTTGTCCAAATAACTTTGAGCCCCTGAAAATGGAGGTACTTTGCTGAAAATGGCTGTAATTCCTAAATGGTAAATGCCATACTTTTGCAGAACCTCTTAAAATAAAGCTGAAAGTCTACACTTTGATCACATCTTGATTGTTTTAGTTCAAATCCATTGTGGTGGTGTATAAAGGCACAAAATCACAAAAACACTGTCACTGTCCAAATACTTCCGGACCTGACTGTGTATATATATAGCTGCTTAGCTGTTTAGCTGCTTTATATAAACTGTATTTGAACCACAAGAATCTATTCCCATGTGAAATCTAACTAACGACTCCTGATTTACAGTTTTATTTCAACGCAAAATTTCCATACTGGTGTGTGAGTATGGAAATTTTACTTCATTACTTACTTCAAAAAAAAATTACTTCATTGATGACAGGTGTATGATAATTACTTTTATACATGAGCCACAGACCCCATTATAAAAGGGTTATTTTATCACCCTTATTTGAAGTTTTTTCTTTTTTCCCTAACGTTTCTGTTTATTTTTCACTTGAATTTTGCTGGTTGCAAAAAAATATCACAGTAAAGGTGGAAAAAAGATCAGACATGATTTATCTTGGTTTCATTTTTTTTATGTCACAAAAACCAGCAATTTTAACAGGGGTGCTTAGACTTTTATATCCACTGTGTATTCAATAGACTGGCCAGTAAGAACATATAGTGCTTTAAAACCACAGTAACAACCTTTTTCTTGGCTTTCAGATATTTTATGTTTTTTGCAGAATTTCCAAAACTTACATTCCTCTGGCCCCTACTACTGAGCATACACAATTTGTTTAGCTGCTTTTACTTTTAACATGTCTTTTGAAATAAACATTAGGAGACAAGTAATTTACATCTTGTGGATTGTGTGAAAAATGAAAATGGGTACAGCAATTAAGAAATTTCTGTGTAAAGTCATTAACCACCCACAGGTGAACTGGACTGGCTCAGTGTGTGTGTGTATCCGAAATATTGATTGAACAAATGTGTGGTATGGCAGATCTGTTTGCGTGAAATTGAGAATGACACTCTGTATAAGCAATCGCTCTGACTTTCATGCCTCGTCCTTCAGACTGCAGTATCGTCTCTATGTTTTATGACTGTTTATTTTTGTGCACCTATGTACTGTAATTAAGACATATAAAGCTACATGTGGCTGTCTTTGTAGATGCATATTAATACATTACTGTCAAAGTATCTGTCAACTGTCTGAGAGATGTAACAGTCAGACTTGTCACAGTATGGCACTGACATGCAGATACCTTGGCTGAGATAGGATACAGTATAGAAAGACTTTCTGTTTAATAAGCATGAGAAAGCTTTTAAATAAATAAACAAATAAATTATAACAACAAGTTTTCCTTATTTTATTGTGCAGGAGGTGTATGCAAGTATATTAAAATTAAATGGATATATTTCATGCGAAATATAAAGTAAAAAGTGACACAACTTTTGTAATTTTGCCTCTGTATACTACCACAATGGATTCAAATCAAAATGTGATTGAAGTGTAGACTTTCAGCTTTAAGGTTTAACAAAAATATTGCATTAACTGTTTAGGTATTACAGCCATTTTTTTTTTTTTTACAGAGTCCCTCCATTTTCACAGGCTCAAAAGTAATTGGACAATTAACTGATAAGCAGTTTCATTACCATGTGTGGCCTGTTTCCTCTTTATTTCAGAACAAATTAAGGAGATAAAAAGTCTGGAGTTGATTCCAAGTGTTGAATTTGCATTTGGTAGTTCATGCGAACGTTCATGGGAACGCTCACTATGCAGTCCAATTAGGTGTCAATGCAAGTGAAGGAGGTCGTCATTAGGCTAAAAAAACAAAACAGACCTATCAGAGAGATAGCTGAAAGTTTAGGAGTGGCCAAATCAACAATTTGGTACATTCTTAAAAAGAAGGAATGCACTGGCGAGCTCAGCAATGCCAAAAGGCCTGGAAGACCACAGAAGACAACTAAAGTGGATGATCACGGAATTCTTTCCTTGTTGAAGAAAAACCCCTTCACAACATCTAGCCAAGTCACAAACACTCTTGAGGAGGTAGGTGTATCATTATCGAAGTCTATAATCAAGAGATGCCTTCATGAATGTAAATAAAGACGGTTTACCTCAAGATGCAAACCACTGATAACACTCAAGGACAGAAAGGCCAGTTTAGAGTTTGCTAAAAAAAAAAAAAAAAAAAAAAAAAAAAAAAAAAGCCTGACCAGTTCTGGAACAAGATTATTTGGACTGATGAAACCAAGATTAATTTGTACCAGAAGGACGTGAAGAAAAAAGTATGGAGAAGGAAAGGAAGGGCTTGTGTTCCAAAGCATGCCACATCATCTGTCAAACATGGTGGAAGAAGTGTTATGGCATGGGCATGTATGGCTGCCTGTGGAACTGGGTCACTGGTGTTTACTGATGATGTGACTGCTAGAAGTAGAAGGATGAATTCTGAAGTGTATAGAGCTATACTTTCTGCTCAGATTCAGTCAAAAGCTGAAAAACTGATAGGATGGCACTTCGCAGTACAGATGGATAATGACACAAAACACACTGTGAAAACAATCCAAGAGCTTCTTAAGGCAAAGAAATTAAATGTTCATAAATGTATGACATCTTCCCAATAGAGCATGCTTTTCACTTACTGAAGACAAAACTGAAGGCAGAAAGACCCACAAACAAGCAGCAACTGAAGGCGGCTGCAGTAAAGACCTGGCAAAGCATCACAAGGGAGGAAACTCAGCATTTGGTGATGTCCACAGGTTCCAGATTCAGGCAGTCATTACTGCAAAGGATTTGCATCCAAGTATTAAAAAGAATCCTTATATTTATAAGTATGTTAGTTTGTCCAATTACTTCTGAGCCTGTGAAAATGGAAGGACTATATTAAAAATGGCTGTAATTCCTAAACACCATAATTCCTAACCCTGTAATTCCTAATACAGCGGTTAACACCATATTTTTGTTCAACCCCCTGAATTAAAGTTGAAAGTCTACACTTCAATCACATCTTGATTGCTTCATTTCAAATCCATTGTGGTGGTGTACAGAGGCAAAATTACAAAAATTGTGTCACTGTTATGGACCCAACTGTACATTAGGTATATTTATTAATGTAATTTCAAATGTTTCAAAGGATGTTTGATGGTCAGAATGTTAACACCACAACTGTATCTGGTAGTGCAGTGTCTTGTAGTGCAATTTCATAAACACTGATCGCTACAATTCAGCATTTGTCAGAACAGCACTTCACAGCCCCTCAACTGAGACAAATCAACATCTAACACTGAATCACACAGACTGCCTATTTCACACCTAACCATATTGCCTTTGATCAGCACTGTATAAAGACAGGAGAGTAAGCAAAGGGGGGTGTCGCTGTGAGTCAACAGCTCTGTGCTGTTCCTTAATTGGTCAATCATATCTCCAAATAAACATGCTTTTCATTAAGTTACATGTTGCTGGTATACACTGTGATGTTCCTAAGGAAATCTTTGTAGTCAGTAATAAAGACTCAGCAATCAGTAAGTCAGTAATTCATCTTCAGCAACAGCTTTATCCTAGTCAGGGTCTGGGTCATGGTGGACCCAGAGTCTATTCCAGGAAGAGTTGGAAATGACGTGGGAATACACTCTAAATGGGATGAAAGTCCATCCACACACCCCCACAGGCAATTTAGCATTGCCAATCCACCTACTGGTATGTGTTTGGGAAGTGGGAGGAAACCCAAGTGAGCACCGGGAGAAGATACACAGAAACTCCACACAGACAGCAACCAAAGCTCAGTATCGAACAGGGGACCGTGGAGCTGTAAGACAGAAACACTACCCACTGTCCCCTCGCCGTGCCACCCTTGTTTAAATGTAATTAATCAAAAAATGTTTTTTTTCCCCCACTGACCAATACAGACACTTTAAGTGATTAGTACATTTGTGCATTTTCACCAGTTAGACCTAAGTGAAGTTCTCCTGCAGTCATTTTCAGCTGCTGAATGCAGTGTGATGACAGGTCACAGGGTTGAGGAAACTGCCCCTGAAATGGCTGCATCAGTGAAGATAAATTAGCATTTCTTATCTTGCTCTGCATTAAAATTAAGAGAAGCAAAGAGACAGCACTCTAATGTTAAATGTAAAACCAGTCCGGGGCTGATAAAAATTCTATATTTCAGAATTCAGCCTGACACTGCTGTCATCAGTATCATTAGTAAAGAGAAGTGAGTCATTACTGCTGGCAACCCTCCCCGCCCCTGCCACCATGTGTCACAGATGAGCTGGTCTGGTATACATCATGAGCATTCCAGCACTTTCCAGCACTCTAGTACAAGTTAATCATCATCCAACAGGTTCAGGCAGCTTAGTCTCACATTAACATTAACACTGCTTAGTACAGTTATGAATGGGGTCCTGTGTGTGACCTGATCTCACAAACTACCTTCAGAGGTGGTTTAGGATGCATATGACCACATATACATACTCACATTTGTAGTGTGAAAGCCAAAGCATCTCAATGTGTCCCGAACAGCAATGAAGAACCAACTAATCAGCCGTGTCATTGCCCTACCTGGCGAATACATAATCATTGGGAGACAATTTGGAAATCACATTAAATTTTAGAGTTCTCTAGGCTAAAGGTTGGATAAAGGTGATGCTATAACAGCAGATACAAAAGAGTATTTCACCGTCTCATCACGTTATGGTAAGTTTTTTTTTTTCTTAAAATGTTTCTATTTGTTTTTCACTTGAATTTTGTTGGCTGCTATATCACACTAGAGGTGGAAAAAGATCTGACAGTTTATCTTGGTTTAATTTTTTAGCCTACATAACAAAAACCTGCAATTTTAACAGAGTTGTGTAGACTGTTTATATCCACTTGCTTCTTGCTACCTGATCGATAAGTACACTTATCTCTACAGAGTATGTTTTACTGACATTATTTCAGGATGGTTATATACACCACCAAAGCAATTAAAAACTAGAACAACATGCAGAACTAACATTAACTACTTGGACTCACAAGCTTCCCATTGTTATGGTAACGCTGACATTAAATGTTGTTAATCGCCTGTGCATAAATTTGGTTCGGATTACATGTAACCGACATATAAATAGAGATTTTTTTAACAGTTTGCATTTAGAGTTTAGAATGCATTTAAACACTTTGTTTGAAATCTTGAATGAAGACCTTTAGATTTTGGATCTCTTTTCATGTAAGAAAAACCAGTGTTTCAACAAAACACCCACTTTCTGTCAGTGGACTTCCTGAAGTCCTTGAAGGCATGTGAGACAATATTAACCTAAAAGTGCTCCATGGAGGAAAATGTGGAGAAGGAAAAAGTCCATTGCGCCACACCATGACTCACCAACACTGAATACCAAAGAGATGGGCTTATATAACTCAGTACAGAGATATGTGTCTCATGGAGAGAATGAAAGTGACAGGGATGACAAAGAGGATGGGACTGCCTCTGGTGAGCCGCTCGCCTGTCAGTCTCACCACTTGAGTGAGCACGTCTCCAGTGGTGGGAAGGAGGGAGATCTGCTTATATAAACTTCTACACAAAAGCTAGCAGGAACAAAAATAACCAAACGTTCTGGTGCCAAAGGATTAGACATATGTGGAGAGCAGGGACATGTTTTAGTGTGATTTCCCAGCTGTAATTCCTTGTCACACAGAATCACATGTAGGAAGCTTGTTACAACAACAGGCACATGAGAGCAAAAATTATTCCAATAGTGAAAAGGATCGAGGGAGGCATCAAAAGGAGGAAAACAGAGAGGGGGAGTCAAATAGATTAAAAATAGGGTAGTGGGAGAAGCCGAAAGGGGAATACGTACACGCATGCATGCACGCACACACACACGTGCACACGCACATACACACACTTGTCTTACTATCCTTGTGCAGGCCTACCACTGATATAAATCTAATTAGTGGCAAGCCTACATAAATCTAACCCTACCCTTTACCTTAGAAACAAAAAGAAGAAGAAAAAAACAGTTTACTTCATGGAGATTAGCACTTTATAACTGTCAGCTATCCTTGTGTGGATGTATGTTTCCCATCAAGATATAAAAACATGTTCCCACACACACACACACACACACACACACACACACACACACACACACACACACAGCACTTATATAAAAGAAAATAAGTAGCCAGTAGCCAGCAGCCTGCCAGTGGGGTTATATATTTACATTTGTATTTATTTGACTTATTCAGCAGACAGTTCAAGTAGGAGCAATACTCATGCAGAATATTTAGATAAATGTTTGGAAATACAGTAAAGTGCAGGAACACACTGGCCAGCTGTAAATTCAAATCTGTGCAGTAACAGTAGCATGCCATAAAACACTGACACATTGGCAACACCCTGCACATATGTGCCCATTCCAAAACCATGGGCATTAACACAGAGTTGGTCCCACTCGTGCTGTTATAATAACCTCCAGTCTTCTGGGAAGGCATTTCACTAGATTTTGGAGCGTGGCTGTGGGGATTTGTGATCATTCAGCCACAAGAGCGTTAGTTAGGTCAGATACTAATGTTGGGCGAGGAAGCCTGGGGTGCAGTCAGCGTTCCAGTTCATCCCAAAGATGTTTAATGGGGTTGAGATAAGGACTTAGGCCACTCAAGTTCTTCTGCTTCAAACTTGGCGAACCATATCTTCATGGACCTTGCTTTGGGCGAAGGGGCACTGCCATGCTGGTACATGTTTTGGCCCCTTAGTTCCAGGGAAGGAAAATATTACTTCTACAGCATACAAAGACATTCTAGACAAATGTGTGCTTTCAACTTTGTGGCAACATTTTGGGGAAGGCCCATATATGGGGTGACGGTCAGGTGTCCACATACTTTTGGCCATAGAGTATAAAATCACAGAGAATATCACAGTCAAAATAGAGTCTCCGATACTGAAATCCTGCTTTTGATCCTGGTGAGCTTGTAAGCATAAAACTGTCCAGGTTCTTTTTTAAAGTTTTTAATTGTAGTTTCCCAGTTAAGTAGGTTTAGATTGATGCTGATACAGTGCACCCTAGAATTATTTTCTTGTTCATAAACCAAAGCAAAATGAGAGTGTTAAGGGCCTTGCTAAAGGGCCCAACAGTGGCAGACACCCTTCTGATCAGCCCAGAGCCTTAACCACCAAACCAAAACTGCGCTAGTAGCAACTACTTGTACTAGGATCAACTACTTGTACTAGGATCAACTAATTAGCCAACACAGAAAACAAAACACTGAAAAACAAGAAAAAAAAAGAGTGCAGTGCAGTGCTTCAATTCTAGTGCAATGCAATGTCACCTTGCAATTAAACGCATTTAGCAAAAATGAAGATGCAAGCCAGATGCAAAAATGTTTTCTACGTACAAAGTGAGCACACCAGAACTCATAGCCTGAAAGTTAGAAAAAGCTTGCAAGGGCCCACATGCATTTTCCCATATCTATTAATGCACTCATCCACCCAAATGCCAATCATACTTTTGAGTACTCCTAAATACAAATTCTCGAATCTGACCGGTAAATACAATGATGATTAATTTTCTACAACCGCAAGGCAAATTAAGGCAAATTACATGAATCCAATACCAGTGTTCTAATATTCTTATATCATTTACACAGTCCCCTCCAAAAGTATTGGAGTGGCAAGGCCACTTCTTTTGTTTTTGCTATACACTGAAGACATTTGGGTTCAAAAGATGAATATGAGATGATAGATCAGAATTTCGGCTTTCATTTCCTGATATTTACATCTAGATGTGTTAAACAACCTTGAACATGGCACCTTTGGTGGCAGACCACCCAATCTTTAGGTAAGCAAAAGTATTGGAACGGATGGTCATGAAGTAAATTAAAGTAATTTCTATATAATACCACTTTATATTAAACAATATTTGTTTCCATATCCCTTGTTTTCAATAACTGCACCAAGCCGGTGACCCACTGACATCAGTGTTGCATCCTTCTTTTCGCATGCTTTTCCAGGCTTGTACCGCAGCTTCTTTCAGTTGTTGTTCGTTTTGGGGGTTTCTCCCTTCAGCCTCCTATTCAAGAGGTGAAATCACTTGAAAATGGGTGGGTTCAAACAAAAGGTGCCATGTTCTAAGTTGTTTAACACAACTAGATAGAAATATCAGGAAATGTTCATCTTTTAATCTCAAACCCAAATATCTTCAGTGTATAGCAAGAAAAAAAAATTGACCTTTTTTTTAATAGTTTGTTCAATTAAAACAATCGATTTTTCTGTAAAATGTGTATAATACACAAAATATAGAATATTTCAGTTCTATCATTTAGAATAACTAGATAAAACAGACAATGTAGCAACAGTACAAGCTGTACTCTATTGCTCTTTAATATAAAGTCAGTTCAGTCTGACAATTCTGAAAATTTTGCAAGGAAAAATAAAGCTTCAGTAAGATTTCAACATGATTTCATATTAAAGAACAGAGTTAGTCTTGCTCCCACGTGCTAAGTTGTAGCCATGCATTATTTTTATTAAGCAGCGATATCATCAGCAGAGCCCTGTATTAATCTAGAAAGAGACATTATCTACTCAGATTACAAACATTATGACTTTACAAACATGCAAACATGGATATAAGCAAGTGCAGCTTCCTGCTAGACCAGTCTTTAAAACTCAGTTGTGATTACATAAGCCTTATTGAGCATTAGATTTCATTTAACCTCCCTGAACTTAACAACAGCATCATGTCTTGAGGTCAGTCTATTTAGATATACAGTTGTATGCAAAAGTTTGGTTACTCCTGGCCAAATTACATATTTTGTTGATTTTTCTAAATAAAAAGAAACTTTTCAGCAATTTCTGCTAATGTTGCATAGTTACTTTATATTTGATTAACTTAAATGGAAAAAAATAAATAAACCGTGGCATGTGCAAACATTTGGACACCTTACTAAGTCAGTACTTAGACCCTTTGGCAGATATCACCATTTGCAAACACTTTTTGTAGTCAGCTAGGAGTTATTTTATTCTTCTTTAATGACTTTTTAATGAATGGATTTCTTTTGAGATATGTTTTGAATCATATTTGCTCTCAGAATCTGTTGATATTTACTAGAAATTATTCTTTCATCTACCTGTTAATTGTGCCTCTGATAACCACACAACCCCAAAGCATAAAAGATCCACCCCCATGCTTAATAGTTGGCAAGGTGTTCTTTTCAGAAAATCCTGCTCGTTTTTTTCTCTCCAAATATACCATTGGTGATTGTGGCCAAAGAGTTCCATTTTTACTTTATCACTCTATAGTCCTTGTTTCCAAAACAATCTAGATATTGTTTTACATACATCAGATGTTCGATTGTGTAATGAGGTTGCAGGTAAGGTTTCTTTCTGATGACTCTTCCATGCAGATCATGGAACGGTGCACCACCAATCCTGTGTCACCTAAACCTTCCTGCAGGTCCTTCCTGCTTGTTGTCATTTGTAGACTTTGCTTGACAGTTCCCTTTAACTATCATTTCTTAATGACATTTTCACCATAGAAATTGTGAGCTGGGCATCTTTTTATAGCCTTCCCTTTCTTTGATCCTCAGTCAGCTGCTTAGCCCATGGTTGTTGAGCGTTAGCACAAGGTTTGAAGAGTCAGAGAATTTATTACGCACTGGAATTGTTGTTCCTAATGACAATTCTTGACCTGCCTAACAAGCCCTAATGAGTCATTTAAGGCATAACAAGTTAATTAATTTCTGAGATTTTACAACTGGAAGGGGGTCCAAACTTTTGTTACAATATTCCCCTTTTTTTAGGTTCCTCAATTATAAAGTAACCATGCACTAACATTTGCAGAAAAAAGATAATAGTTTGCTGAGTGAAACTGAAACTACAATGTGAACTGATTTCTGGACTCAGTTGAGCACTCGTGTTAGATTTCACTATTTCACGACTGAGTACTAAATGACTGACTGGTTGACTGAGTGACTGACTGACCCCCATTGTTGAAACAGGCATGTGCAGGACTTGCTTGGGACATAAGTATACAAGGTGGCAGCAAATTGGTAAAGTGGTACGAGGAGAGTAGCAAGGAGCTTCACTATTATGTATATATGTTAGTTATACATTAGGTATAACTACATTACATTTCCCCTACCCATGCTGTGACAAATTCCACCACTTGTGCCATAATCATTACCACCTAGTGTGCTAGAAGATCTCACTTACAAGCAGCCTAACAAATGAACAATTAAAAAGCCAGACTGTGGATAACAGACACAAATATCCAACATGAAACTGTCAGAATACTGGTGGGAATACTGTTCTCCTGTCTGGCAAAATGTAGGCTTGCCAAGTCTTGTTTTTCCATTGTCTGGTGGACTGTGCTTCTTTTCTGATGTCAGAAATTTTCGCCAAGTACACAGAAACCTGCATGAAGACATTACAGGGACTGGGTCTGGGGTGACAAAGTGTCATGTCTCTTGTAGATTAAAAACTCTTTTTTTTTTGCTACTGTTGTCACAATGATTATGTTCAGACCTGGACTTAGACATTGCTACCCATAAGCCACTGCAAAATGTCAGTATTAATAGCTATCAAACATTTGCCTGCCCTGCAATGTACATATCTTCCTTGTAACAACCAATGTGGATGCAATCAAATGAAACAACAGTCTTGACAAATTGGATTTGGTCACTTGTAATTTCTAATGTGCACACTGAGTCAGAAAATTTGGATTTGAAAGATAAATCAGATTTGCCCTGCTGTGTTTTTTAGTGTTTTTTAGTCATCAGTTATGGAAATAAAGACAAAGAGAGAGGCCAAGACAATAGACAATAATCACCAATGGGGTGGCTTAATGCAGCCCAACAGAAAGCAGAGTTGATTATTTTGCAATAACAGCACATCTGAAAATGTTTTACTCCTTAAATACCACAGTAGTTTGTCAATGGTAATTTTTCTTTACTAGAGAACAACACATTATACTTTTTATCTGTTTATAGTTACATTTAATGTTGTGGAATGTCCAGGAACAAGTTAGATCCTATTATTGCTTACATTACATATAAAACAAAAAATATTTCTTGTCATGCTACTGAGAATTTTTTTTTTTCAAAACAGCTTTACCTCTGACTGTTAAAAAGCCTGAGACAGTAGACGCCTTCCAAAAATCTGAAATAAACATTTCAACACACAACACTTCACCATATCACCACAAACAGATGCATTTTTTAAAAAAAATCCATTTATGTGGAGCATCCACCATACAAGTCCCTGCGCAAGCTGAATGAATCAAATGTATTGTTAAATGCTGGGTTTAAAGAAACACTGTTTGATTGTGAACCATATAGATTTAAACTGCTACATTCAAGCACACAAGTACACACAGGAAACTATTTTTCAATGGACATGGTTGCATGTTCACACAGAAATATCAGCACTGAATAACAGAAGCAATGTGCCAGTGTAAAGGACTACAGTAAATTAGATGCTGAAAAAGTAATGCAGTACATGCAAAGGGGCTATAATAAACATCTAAGTCAGGGAAGAACAAGCAGAACCACAGCATATAGATGCCAGCCATGTGTTGAGACAATCTGTATCATACAATATCATTCCTTTGGACCTTGGCACCACTTTTAGATAACAGTGCAAGTGCTTTACACAAACTTTATCCAGACCCACTTAAAACATTTGTATTTCAAAATGTAAAAATGCAACTAGGGCAATTCAATGCAAATGCCAAATATACTCTAGAAAAATAAAGCTGGTTGCGTTGGAACTAATTTGCCATTCAAGTCAATATTTAACTTTGTTCATTCTTGGATTATTCTTAATTCCCATATCAGAGTGTGCAGTGTTGCCATCTCACAGCTCCAGGGTCCCTGGTTCGATTTTGAGCTTAGGGTACTGTCTGTCTGGAGATCTCCACAGGTCCCCATGGGTTTCCATCTAGTTCTCTGGAGGAGATGGACTGTCTACTCTAAAATGCCCCGAGCTGTGAGCGTGTGTGTGAATGATGCTCTGAGATGGACTGGCGTCTCATCCTGGATATATTCCCACTTCATACACAGTGTTCCCATGATAGGCTCTGAATCGACCACAACCCTGACCAGGATAAAGCAGTTACTGAAGATGCATGAATGAGTTGTCCCTAAACAGTTAATCACAGCGTATGAAGGATCCATAATGACAGATTTTTCCTGAGTAACGTATACTGAAACGAATATTTCATTCAAGTCCTTTTTAAACAATAGCTTACACTTCATATTTTACATATTTTACTAAAACAGAGTTCATCCCAAAATACTCGGCTCATATAGGTAACCTCATGACAGCACTGATAAACTGTTATATATCTGTAACATCTAAATGAATATCTTATTTTCTGTGAACGGTCACATGAAACATCAAATCCATACAGTCTTTCTTTGAAGCTAAGCATGTGCATGCAATTAGACACTTTTTAAGTCAATACTGGGTTCAGTGTCACACTCGTGAAGTTGGAATTTCCCTTTACTACTCTAAATATTAATAGTGCATTGTGCCTATTTCTATTGTTTGCAGTATGTTAATAAGACAGTGCTATCTGTCATGGCGTGGAGTTAACCTGAGATTGCTTGTAAAAAAAAAAAAAAGAAATGGTAATAATTCTTATAGCCTGAAATTGACCAGAGTAGATGCAAGGTGAGAAAACATGAACTGTAAAAGCTGGTGGAAAATCTAGGCAGGAGCACGGCCATCAAGGTCTAGAGCTTACTAGAGCTTAAACATAAAGTTGTACATCTCCTTTCTCCTTTACTACACTCTTTCCTTGTCTCTGGGGTGGTTCCCTCTCATGTGCACACCTTCTGTATCTTTAGTATGTGTCTTTTACTTAGAAAAGTGCATAGTGTCCTTTTACAGCTTTACTCTCAGGAGAAATGACAAGGAAATGTGTAGTTTAATACCCTTTTAAACTGAAATGGAAGTCATTTAAGTCGAAACTTGTAGTCTGTGTAGAGAAGTAAGCGCTGAGAAAAGCCTGCAGTTGCTGTGTTATTGTTTTGAACTGGACTTGTAGAGAGAGAGAGAGAGAGAGAGAGGGAGAGAGAGGTAGTGGGAGAAATGCGCCTTGTGGAACAGGTGTTTATTTTCACTTGCTCTAAACACACACTCACCTTCTGCTGTCTCCGTGCCATGTCTGTCGGCTGTTTGGCATTGAAAGGATACGCTATGCACCTCAGTACAAACACATAAATCTGCAGTTTGGTTTTCCTCTCCGCTTCTTCTCTCTGAAGTCTTTCCTGCTCGCTTTTCTTCTCGTCCTCAGGAGAAGGAGGAACTGCTTTTTTGCTCTGCTGCGTCCGCACAGCTCCGGGGGTCTTTTCGGTTTTTTCCGTCTTTTCCGGGAGTTTTTCACTCAGACTTTTAACCGCAGCTTCATCCTCTGGTGGAAGTTCGGCCTCGGATTCTTCACTGGAGGACGGGTCCAGCATGGTCGACACCCGGGTTTGGAGAACTTACACAGAAGCAGAGCGAGCGTCTTTTGATTCTCTCCGCCGTTCAGACGCGAGTGCACTTGATAACACTGTGGAAACGTGTGAGCTCGGCTCAGGGGGCGGGGCTACACCGGGAACCATTCAGCGCTACTCGCGTTTCCGCGCGTTCCTGAGCGCAGAGCGCTGAGCGCGAGCCTGTGCTGTGCGCGAGCCCACTGCTGTCACGCAAAGACAGGTAGCAAACCTGTGGCGCTGCAACACGTGAGAGGAACTGCTCTTAAAGGAGCAGGAACACAAACACACTACCTGTTCCTACCACACTGTGGTTGTAATGCAACATAAATCAATTTACAAACACATGGCACGTACCAAAAAAAAGTACGACAGGGATACAATCTGTAAAGACTTTCATTATAGCCTAAAATGTAAGAGGTTTTAGCATAAATATGCTTATTAGTGAGGCAAGGGCTGTTAAAAAAGATTACATTTGGGGATCATATAAAAATATTATATTATTATATAATATTTACCCATTAATATGATAATATTCCCTGAGAAATATTATCAACTATATATATATATATATATATATATATATATATATATATATATATATATATATATATATATATATATATATGTGTGTGTGTGTGTGTGTGTGTGTGTGTGTGTATAAAACTGGCTTTCTGAAATGATCTCTTATCTTGTTTGTGGGGTAAATATTGTGTAGAACTTTCAGACAAACTTCTTAGGCTTTAATGTGGATGGTGAAAGCCATGCTTTTTCCCAATTCATGGGTCTAAAAACAAAAATGTTTGAGGTTGACATTTTCTGTCTACTCACATGCATATGGTGATGATTGTCAATTACCTGTAAAATGCAAATCACGTGCATGACAGTGCTCATTTGCATTTAGTAACGCCCACAAAACTCCATAAAAGGCAAAGCTCACAGAAAGCACAAATTTCTAATGGGCAGGAATGGAAGTTATTTTAACTCATGTCTACACCAATACAAACATTATTAACTGCGTAAGAGCACTCAAAAAGGCTGGAATTTGGAGACAAGGTGAATTAGCTATAAATTAAGTGAGGTGTTAAGAAACTGGTTTGACATGAAAATGGAAAAAAAAGTCTTTATGCTGAACCCAGATGATCATGGATACCAAGCATGTTGCACAGGGAAATGCTATGTTTATTGAGTTTGAGTATCTCAGCGACTGTTGGCCAGAAGTCTCTCTTCCTGATGCACTCTTCAGCATCACACTGTGTGATGCACACAGTTCAGCCTCTCCACCGCAATGCACACGCCCCAGTGCTATGCTGGAAAAGCAGGAGGGCATATGTTGTAAAGAAGCCTGATGTATTCAAGATGCCTGCTTCCTTTCTTTAAGTTTTTTCCCCCTTATTTAATATTTCTTTAATTAATTCCATTAATATGAAACAACTTGGTTTCACAAAATTTTCATTAAATTTGTGTGTGTAATTTCAATAAATAAGCTATTTAAACTCATCACCAATTGTAATATTTGAAGCAGATCAGGCGTGTTTACATTTATGACTCTCTTTGTACATACCACACCAACTCAGGAGCTCTTGCAGAATGCAAATGTTTTTCCAAATTAACAGGATTTTCCCCAAATTCAGAATACCAAATTTCTTGTGTAAATGCTCCTACAAACAATTCATTCATGTCCAGCTTGATAAATAAGACACAATATTTGTAATTAACACATTCCAAAAGAATTTTCTTCAAGGGCTAGTATGTTGTGTTTTTTGTTTTTCAATAAACTGTGTCCTTTAATTATTTCCTACTACATTTTGGGTAAAAATGCTATATCCTTTCACCCAAAATTGATACTGATCTTAGCTGAACAACCCCATTGGTCTGTAAACACATAGCACATATGAGAATCTGGAGACGAGGGGTGGACTTACATTTTATATTTTACATTTATGTCATTTGGCAGGCGCCCTTATCCAGATCGACTTACAGAAGTGCTTTGAAGTCACTATCAATAAATACATTCTGATACTGGTTCCCTAGGCCACAGACTAAAAATACCATCAGTCCAAAAACTCTGTTGGGGAGGTAATATAGTAACAAGCACTCAGACAATACAAAGTTTTTTTTTCCTAATTTAAGTACTTTATGAAGAGGTAAGTCTTTAGATGGTGTTTGAAGACTGCCAGTGACTCAGCTGTTTGGACATCTAGGGGAAGTTCATTCCACCACCTAGGTGCCAGAACAGAGAAGAGTCTTGATGCATACCTTCCTTGTAACCTGATAGATGGTGGGACCAGTCGAGCAGTGCTAGAGGATCGGAGGGAGCGTGGTGCAGTGCGGGGTGTGATAAGTGCTTTGAAGTAGATGGGTGCTGGTCCGTTTTTGGCTTTGTAGGCAAGCATCAGTGTTTTGAATCTGATGTGGGCAACTACAGGAAGCCAGTGAGGGAGTGTAACAATGGGGTGGTGTGGGAAAATTTAGGAAGGTTGAAAACCAATCGTGCAGCTGCATTCTGGATCAGTTGCAGAACTTAAATGGTGCTCAGAGGCAGACCTGCCAGGAGCGAGTTGCAGTAGTCCAATCTCGAAATGACAAGGGACTGAACAAGCACCAGAGTGGCCTGTGTGGATAGAAATGGATGAATCCTTTTGATGTTATAAAGGAGAAATCGACATGAGCGTGTCAGATTAGCAGTGTGAGAGGAAAAGGACAGTTGATTGTCCATGGTTACCACAAGGTTGCGTGCAGTAACCGAAGGTGAGCTCAAAGAAAGTTTAGAAAAATGTGCCAGCAAAGGAGAAGGGGAATCCTGAGTGTGTAGTGTGGGAGTTGGGCTAGAAGTGAAGGTCTGGCAGATTTTTTCAATCTTCTCATCATAAAAGGTGGCAAAAAAAAAGGTTCAGGAATCAGGGAGGACAAAGCAGGAGGAGCCGGTGGGTTGAGTAGTGAAGAAAAGATGTTGTGGAGCTTGCAAGGATCTTGTGCAGAAATTACCAGCTTTTCCTTGTAGAAGGCAGACTTAGCAGAAGTCACTTCAAATGAGAATTTGGACAGGAGAGCAAGAAGCAAGATTTGTGTCGAGTTGTGATTTCTTCCATGTTTGCGCTGCTGTTCTTAATTCTCTCAGATTGCTGCATAACACATCCAATAGCCAAGGAACAGGGCAGGAAATCTTCCTGGGTTTAGAGGATAGAGGGCAGAGGAGGTCCATGGATGAAGAAAGTGAGGAGAGGAAAGTGTCTGTGGCTAACTCCAATGGTAGGGAGCAAAAGAAGTGGGAGAGAAGTATTGATAGTTGGTTTTAGACAGGATAGGGAGGGTGATGGTGAAGGATATTGAGTGATGATCAGAGATGTGGAGAGATGTGGACCACATCTTGGGAGCTGTTTTCTACCCAAGTCTAGCCCTGTCTGACTGCAACCACCTGACGATCTCTTGGTGTTTCAGCCAGCTGAAAAAACATGTAGGCTTACAGTAGTTTGGCGTGCCATTTGTGTGCTAGAGACCAGAAATATCTGTCTGAATATGAAACTTTACCACAGTAAAAGAGACATGATTCCATCACCTTGAATCAAACCTATACGTAGCCACACAGCACACTCTGTGTGTTATGTGTAATATGTATTGTTATCAGGCAGCAGTGTAGCCCATCAGACAAAAGCCATGATAAAGCTAGTACAAATAAAATCCCTAAAACAAAATACAAAGACAGGTCTCTGAACTTCATAGCTCTTAGAATTTATGTTTGCAGCAAAGTCCTTGAAAAGTCCCACCTCAAATAAAAAGTAAAACCACACTCTGAAAGTTTTTACTTTTTTGTGTTCCACTATCATAATTTTTGTTATCTGACATTTGTAGTCTTAATAGAAGAACATTCTCATGCTAGTACTAAAAGGCAAGGCAAACATGGTACAGAGCAGAGATTTGATATGTGTTTTTAGATAGATGTAGACTGGTCTGCTTTTGGCTGATTTTGGTGTTCTAAAGCTGATGCAGCTACAGAAAGCCAGTGGAGGGAATGCATCAGTGGGGTGATGTGGCAAATGTCATGTAGCTGCATTATGGGTCAGTTGCAGGGTTCATGGCATACAGGTAAAGAGGTGTTGCAGTAGTCCAATTTTAAGATGTCAAAGGTTTGAACAAGCACCTGAGTGGCCAGGATGGCCCACAGGACCATCCTGATGATGTGGAGGAGGCATGTATGTGACCAAGTCAAGCTAGCAATAAGAGGAAAAAAGATGAAGTTGTCCAGAAATAAACCATGGTTATGTGTGTTGTCAGGTGGTGTGAGTTCTCCAGGGAGATGACAAGATCTTGATATCTGGACACATCTGCAGGGATATTTCTCAGCTCACTCTTATTGGGATTTAGTTTTTGGTGATGAGCTGCCATCCAAGACAAGATGTCCATGAGAAATCTGAGCAGAAACATGAGTGTTTGAGAGCAGAAAAGCCATAATACTATGAAAATATCAGTTCCAAATTTTGCATTTCCCTTTCTGAATGTGATATAAATATTCTATTATAACTTGTCCACCATTTACCGTTATAGCTGCTATCAACCTCTTTTTTATACCATGACCATGTTTTTGATCCTCTCCCTAATTCTGCTTTGTGAGAGTGCCATGAGGTTCAACCTTTGACCTCTTTCATGCAGGTCTTTTCAAAGTATTTTTCTGTTCATTTGCCTCAGGTTTTGGATTGTTGGCATGTTTCTTGATCCACCCACGTATTTAAAACTTCTGGGAATAGTTATCTTGAACATAAATTGTAAAATTTACATTTAGTTACTTTTAACATGCTTTTTGCACTTAACTGTACACTGTAAAATGTCCGTGTAATTTATGGTGAAATACTATTAAATAGTAAAAACCTGCAAATGGAAATATGGGGGAAAAAATTTCTAAAATATCAAAACACTGTAACTAGTAATATAAACCAATCCTGTTATTTTCACTGTAATAATATGTAAACCTAAACCAGTTTTGCTGGTTGTATTGCAATGTAAACAACAACATTTATTTTATTTTGTAATGTTATTATTCATTATTTGATTATTTGTTTAGTTAAAAGGATCGGTGTGTGTGTGTGTGTGTGTGTGTGTGTGTGTGTGTGTGTGTGTGGCCAATGTGGGTGCAGGTTTTCATTCCAGCCAAGCAGGAGCCACACCTGATTCCACCTGTTTAATCAGCTGAACTTGTGTTTCAAGGGACTATCACATATGTCTCCTGCAGGCCTTTTTGAGTATTTTTGTTTTGAATTTTTTTTTTCCCCCAATATTTTAACAGCTACATAAGCTGGTAATTGTGCTTTGGATCTTGATGAGCCTTTACTACTGGAAATAAATGATGTATTTTTTCATGCAAAAATGGCTGATTTATTAAAAAAATGGTTGATTTTACAAAAATGGTTGATTTATACAAAAATGGTTGATTTATACAAAAATGGTTGATTTTACAAAAATGGTTGATTTTACAAAAATGGTTGATTTATACAAAATGGATGCTTTATACAAAAACGGTTTTGTTGGAGTTTTAAGGAATGAACTTTGTATTTTTACTACTACAAACTAATACTAAGGAGGAACAACTCTTATTACCAAGTAAATTTTAAGTTATATTTTGTTTCGTTTCTCTTTGTTCTCCTTTGCTGTGACCAATTCCTGCTGACAGATGATTATCTACCCATTTTGGGAGAAGGCCTTGTAAGTACTTGAGGCCAGCCACCCACTCTATCTACATCCAGATCTTTCTTTCACTATATTTATGGGAAGTTTTGTCTTGCTTGATAAACTTTGGCTTCACCAGTCATTTCCATTTTGTCTTATATGCTCCAACTTTGTTGCAGGTGTGTATGACCCATATCGTATGTACCAGTTAGCTACATCACGCTATGTGAAGTTGGATAGATGGCGTGTGTCTGCTCCTTCCCTGAGACTGTTGAGACTGACCTGACGTTTAGACTTTCATACCACTCTCACCTCTACCATCAAATTGGCATAGACTTACTCACATGGATATTGTTTCATCTTCATAGTTTGTTTCATACTGGTTGTGCTTTGTACAGGATTTGTGCTATTCCGTAATTACTTCTTCTTGCATTTCTTATCTGGTCATTCATATGTCTTATATGAAACACTCCTCTTGGTATAAGCGCAAGGATTGTAAGGATTAAGAAGAGCTGGGTTGTATTAAATTTGTTATAATATGAATGTGATATCTGCGTAGAATTATTTATTTATTTATTTTTTGCATATGCCATAGTGTCATGTTAGCATCAGACCCTGCACATCACATGACCCCATTGATCACACATACCTGACTCGGAAATGAAAGCTGAAATTCTATGGTCACGTATTCATCTTTTTCATCTCAAACCCAAATGTCTGCAGTGTAGCAAAAACAAAAGAATTGGCCTTTCCATTCCAATACTTTCGGAAGGCACTGTAGGTTTATACTGTGCATTTAAAAAGTGCAACCAATGGACTATACATGAAAATTATTATTTTTTTAAATGTTTTATTTTTTTTTATTTTTTATAAAAATTATCATTTATTTAATAGAAAACAAGCATTTACATTGGCACAAGTGTGTGGTACATTAACTGTTACTAAGTAGTAGTAGTAGACAGTGGAATATTTCACAGTGACATCAGAACATCAGGACAACATGAGACATTTAATCAAGTCATTGGCTAAATTCTAGTCGCACTTAGTGATTACACCTTTCTGGGATGTCCATGTGAGCCTGTCTATCATAGATTTATTATGTAATCAAGATATTACATCCCTTCCTTCCTTTTCCTTCCTTCCTTCCTTCCTTCCTTCTCCTTCTGTTTTTCCTGGTAGGAGTCCCAACAGGCTGAGACCGTCAGTATAAAAAATGTACAATAATGTAGATCAGAAATAACGCTGCAGTACATTTGTATGCAAATATTCAAGTAAACTTTAAAACATTATCAGTTTGGAGTCCAATAAACTGGCACAAATAACTTTTAAAATGATACAACATACTTGTTCCATACATGCCCAGGCAAAGTAATCTGTCATCAAAGTTCAGTTAGCTAAAGTACAATGCTCACTATAAATGTTTCTAGATCACTATACACAATAAATCTGCAACAAATCTCCAATTTGCCTTCCATTTTTAATAAAGACAAGTGTATATTTAACAAAAACTACGTGAATGCTTACAGGAATCATTTCAGTTGATGTTCTTTTGGAATGAAAATCCTGCAGTTGAGTGTATAGACACTATTTTTAAATTCATTTTGAAACTGATGTAGTTTTTCTGATATAGTTCTATACATGAAGGTTGTTGTTGTTGTTGTTGTTCTTCTTCTTCTTTCAGCTGCTCCCATTAGGGGTCGCCACAGCAGATCAATGGTCTGCATGTTTGATTTGGCTCAGGTTTTATGTCCTTCCTGACGCAACCCTCCCTTATCCGGGCATGAGACCAGCACTGAGAGTACGCTACCAGTGGCTGGGTTGGTTCCCTGCCTGGAAATCGAACCCGGGCCTCGGCAGTGAGAGCGCGGGATCCTTAGCTGCTAGATCACCAGGGACCCAGTTCTATATGTGAAGGTAACACAGCAAAATCCCCAGTGTTAAAGTAACAAAAGTGGTTTTTCTCATATAAGGCCAGATGGACACAAATGAATCCTCTAGTTATTTTTTTGTTTGTTTTTTTTAAACAATGTAAGAGTTCACTCAGCCTAGGGGATTTTGCTGTAAATCATTTATAATTAGCGGTTAGCAGCTCCTTGGAGCGCTCTCAAAAATTTGGAATTTTAGATCAAAACAAGTGAGCCTAAAATCCTGCCTTTTTATTTTACCTTATCTAGACTTTCTAGTGAACCCCGAATTTCTACTTTTAGATGTGTCCCCTTTTTATTCATTCATTTGAACAGCAATTCTATGGATTTAAATGAGTACTTGTATATCACTTTGTAAAGATATGAGCTACATATAAAAGGTGCTAATAAAAGGTGCTTATAAATATAAAGTTAGTACTTTTAGAAGTAGTTATTAAAGTATCTCCAATACAAAATATCTATACAACACCCATTCAGCTCATACACAAACCTCTTCCGAGTACTTATGGAACACTGTTACAAAATATGGATACTTTCACTGTTGAATTATAGTTATATAAATAGCGCCCTTTTACATTTACTACCCACAGAATAGGGAGGAATGGAGCACATTAACCAAGATACAAAGATACTGTATGCTTTTCATCCTTATTTACATTAGACACTGCAGTAAACTGTAGCAGTTTAGAACCCAGTTGTGTTTGTCGTGCCAAAGGTAGGAGCCCAGTCTGGATAAGTATCCAGAACAAAGATTGGTCTTCCCCAAGTACTGATAGCCAACAGCACCGAAAGAACACCAATGACATTCAAGCCCAGTCCTGCTTTGACCTGGACAGATTAAGCAACCACAAACCGAATATTACCACATCGACCCTGAGACTGCACATTGATTAAGACTCAATTAAGTTGAATATTTAACTTATATTGATAAGGACTTACCATATCCATGATTTTTACATGCCCATATGCAAAGACAATGGCATTTGGAGGATTGGAAACAGGAAGCAAGAAGGAGAATGACACACTAAGAGTTGCTGGTATCAGCATGTAGAGGGGGTTGACGTTGATGGCTTCAGCCTGATAACGACATACACATAATACTCAGTGTTATTAATATGAATGTCAAATATCATGCTTATTTCCATATAAAAAGCCTATCAATGTTGTCCAATTTTATCTAAAGTTAACATACCAGTGGAGCAAGTATGGGCAGGAAGATGGTGATGGTGGCTGGATTACTAGCCACTTCTGTAATGGACGTGACAATCAGACAGGCAATAGTGACAATGACCAATACAGGGAGATTCCCCAATGGAGTCATCAGTTCTGCAACCCAAGTGGATAAACCAGATACCTGTGGGTTGAATAAAAGAATTTGTAAAATGTATCAGTGTATGCTTCAATAAAGACATGAAAACAAGCAAAGAACAAATGCTTAGACCAGGAGTTCTCAAAATTGTTGCCACCAGTGGCCTTTAACTGTAAAAGAAAATCCAGAGATCCCTCAGTACAGATTATTTTATGAACACAATCAAACTAAGAAAATTTTATATTCATTATGTAAATGTGTAGAATAACACTTTGATGATGTATTAGCACTGCTTTTTCAAACCCTCTAGGAAACATTTTTTATTATTAAAATTGTCGTTAGATTTAAGTTGACATTATTTACAGAGTTACTGTCTTTGAGTTATTGAAGTTTCTATTAAACTCATTTAATTTAATTGACCAGTGCAATAGGCAAATGACTGTAATAAATAAAAAAAAATATATAATAACTTTGATAATGGTGGGTTGTGATTTTCACCACTACATGGTGGGTTGTGATTTATGCACCCCTTGGGGTTCTGGACCTCTTATTGAAAACCTTGGGCTTAGACTAGAGATGTCCAATCTTATCTGGTATCCTGCAGATAAGATCGGATACCACTGACCTAGACCAAACACTTAAAAACTTAAACTATGCCTTGAGCAACCACATGTCCAAATACTAAAATTCATTACATTACTATAAAAAGGCTCTATCTCCCATTAATCCTTACCCCAGTTAGAACCTTATAGTATTATTAGTGTCTAAAGTTGCATGTTGTGCCAGTGAAATTCCTGTGCAGCATGTCCAGCATGGCTATCAACCATATCCCTTTGAGGATGTTCAGTGCTAAACTTGCCATGACATTTGGATTGCTGGATCAAAAGCATACAATGCTTAGTCCCCTCTTAGTCCCCCCCCCCGCCCTGTTGTACTACGCACAAAGAATAATAAGAGGCAAAGGCATTCATTTTCAGCCTCTCATGCTGGCAGAACACAAACAGAAATAGTCATGAACTGCTCCGATGGAGGAAAAATGGATGCTTTGTCGCACTTTTATGCTGAATCACAGCTGTGTCATTCTACTAATGCAACGCTTATGCAAAGAACGAAAAGATGGGATTGTGGGTACCAGACTAATGGAACATTTCTGTGAGAAACATGTACTGCTGCATGCTTATATATATGCTGAAACATATGCTGCTGCATATGTATATGTATATGTATATATATATATATGTATATATATATATATATATATATATATATATATATATATATATATATATATATATATATATATATGTATGTATATGTACGTGTGTGTGTTTTTGTGTGTTTTTGTGCTTGTGTGTGGTGTGTACATGAACACTGAAGATGTTCATTTTGGAAAATGTTACCTTGGTGCCCTCTGCTAGTGCAAAACCCCCTCCCACGAGTAGACAGATCTCCCACGGCATACAGGCTTGGAATTCCTTCCATGATATCATAGTATCTATAAGAAAAGTGAGAGAAACTTGTTAGCAAGAGTACTGCAGGCAAATATATATACTATATATATATATATCTATATCTATATCTATATCTATCTATATCTATCTATCTATCTATCTATCTATATACTGTATATATACTATATATATGTCACAAAAGCTCGGATTTGATTCCACAATTATAATGGTATTTCAGGATGATGAGGATGGTTAAGGATGTACCATAGTTATCTCCAGTGGGCCTCTTAGCAGGGATGATGAAGAACAACATGCCCAGAAGGAGAGCGACAGTGGCATCAGTTGCATATCCTGGATAGCTATACACAGGGACAAGACATCACTAATTAGAATTAAATGAAAAATGATTTTATAATAATTACTTTGGAGTCTGTTTTGCAGTTACATTCATATTCATGAAATATTCCGAAATCAATGACAGAATGGTAATAATATTTTATTAAACAGTTAAAGATATCTTAACCCTAATCTCTGAACACACAGTGACTTAGTATGATCTCAGTGCACTCACTCAGGAAACAGAGATGCCCAACCTGGCATGAAGCCTGGCTCTCTCACAAACCACAGCACTGCCATCAGCATGAAAATAACAAGAGTGATCATCTCCTGTCGGCTAGTGGGGAAAAAATAATTCATAAACGAGAGAATGTTAAAAATTTCATTCTCTTATATATCCAGTTTCAAACACACAAATACACAAATTTCAAACTCATTATGGATAACAGTGCATTAGTTTATGCTCCATTAAGTTTTTGAAGTAGAATTTACTTTAATATAGCTGTTGGATATGTGCAGGCATTTGGCAAGTATTAATCTGACCATTTATGGCAAGTAAATATATATTATCTTTTTAGCATTTTTACACCAACACTTAACACTTATTACATGCATGACTATTTGCAGTGCCTGACCTCATGCTCCCCAGTGCATTGTATTGATCTTTGATATGCTTGCCTGCTGCAATCTCTCTCTCAGTAGGACCCCTTCGGGAGGACAGTGAGGAGCAGAAACTGAGGAGCAAGAAAAAGATACTATTCATATGCATCATAAAGTTTAAACATGAATGTTATTGAGGAGTAAATAAAATCTGGTTTGCCAGTATGTCCCAATTATGGGACATAAACACACACACGAATAAGTGTGTGTGTGTGTGTGTGATATATGAAAGGTATGAATGAGCATGACCATAAGCATGTAAGACATAATTAACACTCACTTAGTGCCCAAAAACAGCCAATGCATCCATATCCAAGCCAAACACAGGACAATAATGCAGACAGGCAGACAGAAAATAAACCAGTTTCCAAAATTGATGGACTTGCATTCTGGGTAAAATCTGTAAAAGTAACCATTAATATTTAAAACCATACAGTTTCAATATTTCCTTCTGATGAATAAATTCAATCAAATACAAAACCACACACAGGTCTGAGTTGCAGTTCTGAAAACGTACTGATGCATATATTCAGCAAAGATAAGATTTGAAGATGTTCCAGGCAGAGTTGCCAGACCACCGATGTTTGCAGAGTAGGCAATGGCCAGAGACAAACTTTTACACATCATTTGATCTCGATGTGTTCTGTAGTTCGAGTGTAATGGAGAACTTGGCAGAGCCTGAGGGATAGATAAAGAAAAAAATTATTTAACATTCAACATCTACAATGGAGTTACAAAATGTGACTTTACTAAATTGAAATCAGTGAGACCATACTTTGGCTGTTGGGTCAGAAAAACAGCATACTCAATTACACTCATAAAAGAGTTTTTGTTTTGTAGATGTGTGTGTGATTTACCTCTGTGGAATGATCCTCCTCGGGGACAGTAATAAAAACTTCCTTAATCACTGCCTCTGTGCTGTATGGAAAAAAAGGAGTTTATAGGCATTAGTAAAGAAGATAATACAAGTAAATAAGTTACTTTTAATAAAAAAGAGTAACTTAATGGTCACCTTTTCTCATCCTTGGCTTTTTCACACTGTTTCTCAGCATCTATGAAATCAAACAATGTGAGATTTCGAAAAGATGAATATTAGCTATGTTTGATAATTGTTGGAGTTGAATGTTTTATGTAACTGACCTCCTTCCAGCTGGAGCGCAAGATTGCAGATGCCTTTCAGTGCTGGCTGCTGTCTATCCTGCTGGCTGCTGACCTGGCCCTCTGCACTCATGACCTGCTGCATCACGGCCTCTGCTATCGGCATCACCATGGCCACTGTGGAGGTGTTACTCAGCCACATGGAGAGGAAAGCACAGCCTACCATGAAGCCCAGCATCAACCTGGAGTGAGTGCATGAGATAAATATTCTAAATACTTCAAAATTCTTCAAAAATGTTCATGTAATAATATGCTTTCCTTGGCCAGCTAAATTTTTAAATCAGTCTCTTACTATCAAAGGAAGATGTTATGCATTAAAATACCTCATCAAAAGGTTGCCTTGAATCAAATATATTTAAAATGTCTGGAGAAAAGGGACAGCAAAAAAGAAAATGAGAGAGATAAATAAGACCCACATGCCAGGGTTTACTCCAACCATAGTGACCAGCCTGAGAGCAATTCGCCGGTGCAGACCCCACTTCTCAATCGAGGTTGCGAGACAGATGACTCCAAGCAGGAGTAAGTGGAAATCTTTAAAATACATTGTTGCAACCTGTGTACAAAGACAAGCTAACTTCGATGGTGCACTCAGTACAGTAGTGACATCTAATATAGTTGCAAACACATGCAATATAAAAAGTGACATCAATCAATTTTTTAGACGTCTTGAATTTAGATTGAAGCTTACCGCTGAGGATTTCATAATGCCGAAGAGAGGAAAGAGGAGTGCTGGAAGAAGGGCCGTCACAGACAGAGGCAATGCCTCCGTCATCCAGAACACTGCCATCAGCACCAGCGTATAGGCACATTGAGCCACCTGAAGGATGTTACATGAATATTTAGAGTATGTACACTGAAGCTGTGAAATCATCCAATTATCTTGTACAATATGCTTGAGGCAGCACTACCAAGGGTTTGCATGTTATGCAGAAGATTCTGTGCCAGGTAGAAAGCAATCACACTGAGGTAAAAATGTGAAGACAGTATTGCTTTTTAACTGTGACATGAGAACATGTCACACTGAAAAGCTAAACCCTTCATTGCTCTTATGTTGCTTTATCTCTTCACTGAAAAAACAGTCAGCAGGTATTGCTTTTTCAGTTAATTTCTTTGAATGTAATTCCTCATTGCATTGCATTTCACTTTCATGACTGCAGTCGTGCCACGGGGAAATGCAATCACTGTCCAATCACAGCCCTAAGCCGCACTCAGGGCTGTTTTGTAATCAGAGAAAGGGAGAAGGCTTTGCTTTTCGGTGTGATACATTGTCATCATTTCACAAATGAAAAGCAATAGTGTGCTGTGTATTGCATTTCATGTTGTTCCCTGTATGTTTGCTTTACTATCTGGTGTGGACTTGTCTCCATTATTTAGTATTTAATGGCAAAATTTAATTTTTAACTTAGTAACATAATTGTGAAATACATGTGGAATTCGATGTTGCAATATGAAGTGATAACTAACAAACATCAGGCTAGCAACAGTAATTAATGCATTCAGGTTTACTTTTAGTTTTAACTTTTATCACAAGTTAACACAAAAGTGGCCAGACATCTACAGATGATTAACTAAATGCTGCGTGTTACACCCATAAATCCATAAAAATTGAATAAAAGTCAAAGGTTAAGGACATCTCCTTCATATATATATATACCAAAAGTATGTGGAGTCCTGCCCAATCACAATCATACGAAACATATGAAATATCCCATTCCAGATTTGGTCCACCCATTGCAAACTGTTATAATAACCTCCACTGCAAGGCTTTCCACTAGATTTTGGAGTGTTATTGTGGGGATTTGCTCATTCAGCCACAAGAGCATTCGTGAGCTCAGGTACTGATGATGGGTGTGGAGGCCTGTCACTTAGTCAGCACTTCAGTTCACGCCAAAGGTGTTCAGTGGGGTTGAGGTCAGGGCTCTGTGCTCCACTCCAACTTCGGCAAACTATGTCTTTATGGACCCCGCTTTGTGTACAAGGGCATTGTCAAGGTGGAGCAGGTTTGGGCTCGACTGCTTAGTTCTAGTGAAGGGAAATCTTAAAGCTACAGCATAAAAGACATTCTAAACCAATGTGTGCTTCCAACTTTGTGGCAACATTTCAAGGAAGGCCCACATATGGTGTGACGGTCAGATGTCCACATACTTTTGATCATATAGTGTAAATAATTACTAGCAAATTAATTTATTATCACTTGTTGGAATACAAATTTAGTTCTATTCAAATCTGTAGGTACAGCTCTTAGAATTCTATGTTCATAATGCTACATTACTGAAAGATACGAAGCCACATTTCGGGTGTGTGTCACTATGGTTTAAATCTGTGAAGTGAGATTGAGTCTGTTTTTGGTCTATTTGTTCTACATTAAACTTAAATATCAACATTTTCTCAAAGTGACTTCTCACAGTAGGTATAACTGAGGCTAAAGTTCTTACTTTTCTTATATTTATGTTTGAATAAAACAAACTTGGTATCAGAGGAGTTATTTTGAATCTTGCACAAATTGTGGCATCTTTCAATTTTGTCAATTGTTATTCCACCACATTCTCCATTACTACACATACTCTAAGCACTTTTGATTTTTGTGTTTCACTCACCTTTGTGTTGATGACTAGGGGAAGCGGTAGCATTAATAGTGGTGTGAGAATGATGATGAACAGACTGCGAAAGCTCCATACTGCTCCAGTAAACGCCCTCATCATTGAGCTGAACGGTGTAAACTCCGTGACTCTATCACATCAAGCGACTTAAATAGGCTGCCAGTGATTGATCTTTGCCCATGCACCACCTTTGACCTATACTCATGCTGTTACTGGCCTGTGAGTTACCTGCAGGGGATGAATCCCACTACAGGAATGATTTGAAAGATTAAGCTTTAACATTCGGAGAATCCCACGGCTTTTCTTGAGGTGGTATGCCCTCAGTGACACTCATTGCGAGTGACAATAAAATGAACACAAGATCTCAGTTCTGAGAAGAATTGACTTATAAAGCAAAACAAATCCTTGTCACTGTGTGGATATTAAATTTTAAACCTCAGGCATAAAATGATATAAATGATTACCACTGACCAATTATGAACATGACTAGGCATTTTAGTGCAAGAGATATAAATTCTATTGCATCCTTTTATAAAGTATTATTCTGAATTGTTCTGTAGCAATATAATCAGCTTAAACTTCAATCTGGATTCTGTACAAACTAGAGTTGGCTGGTTTCTCTATACACGAAGAAGCACTAAATTGCTTAGTATGTTGATTTCTGCTCTCTTCTGAGAACCAGCTGTCTTCTCAGCCCAGTCGTCCCAGAAATAAAACCTGGTATTGGCACGCTTTTCCCCTAAAGCAAAGATCACGATGCTCCTGAGGCGCTGTTAAAGAATAACAATATCACCTAGAAAACACAAACCCATTACTGAGACATAAGAGTACATGATGTATGCTGGGCTCAGAAGCAGCTCTTTGAAGGCTGGGACAGTTGTCTTGAAAGGAATCGGAATTCCAGAAATGGTTTATTAAGGTTTACTGTTGTATTTCAGTCAACATGTTATCAGTTATTGTCTTCAATGGGTCCCTCAACGCCTTGCCAAAAAAAAAGTAAAACAAACAAACAAACAAACCCATAATTGATGTCTAACTTTATGGCCCTTTTGTCTTCCTACGGAAAACGATTATCAAAAGGGCTTATGGCATTATCAAGATCAAATAATCTACAAATTGTGATAGCAATCTCCTAAGTCCAAAGTTTATACTGCAATGTAGCATTCATATCCTTCTTCGTCAAACATAAAATGCAAATGCATAATACATGTATAATGTAAATAAATGTAAATAAAAAGTACAAAGGCAATATTTGCAAATGGTGAGGAAAGAACTTCCCTTGAAAAAAGGCTATTTATTCCATGAACTAAAAAGCTCTTACATGTAGCCTACGATTCATGAAGTTGATCATGAGCAGTAGGCTACAGAAGGAATGAAGATTTCTAAGAGTTTTTCATTACAAAGAAGCATGCCTTAGTTTTTCAGTTTGTTATAACTGAAGAGATTGAAAACCTTACCAAAAAGAGTTCCTTTGGTACTCTTACAAACGGCTTTCTTTTTTAAACTCCGTTTTGATGATTACCTAGATGAATAATTGATGTTTATCTGTTGATGTTTATGTAGATGTAGAATAAATATGAACCCTTTCACAGGCACAATACTGTGAGCAATAAGTAACCAACTGACTCATTAAAATTCAAATACTTGTAAAACTGCACTCAAGCACTTCTGAGATTATAGTTTCACACATAGGAAGCACTCAGGTCACTTTCTCTGCTGCCAATGTGATTAACAGCATTAACATTCAATAAAAAAAATTCCAGGGCACATATGAGACCAATGTTCATTTGACAAATTTTCCTGTCTCTCTGCCAACCAATGCCTCACCACTAAATATAGAATTACTGGAAGATTGATGGTTTATTTATAAGGCTCATATTGTTGGGTGTCTTTACTGCTGTTTATCTGACATCAGATAAGAGACTGGACTGATCTGTTTTAATATAATCATTCCAGGGCTTTTCTTATTAGAGTTTGTGTCTCACTACATAGACTGTTTCATCACAAGGCCGAATCATGTGCTGTGCTCATATTCCCTCCAACTGCTTAATCAGTGATCAGTTACTTGCTCTTGTCTGTTTAAAACTCTTTAAAAAGATGGGGAAATGGGGAATTTATGACAATATGAGGATTACTAATTTGTAAATGGGAACTTTGAGGTCATACATACAGTAGCCAACTTTTCTTTTTCATAAGCTTACCTTAAGTGTGTCTTATTTAATGAAGGAGTAACTAAAATCTAAACTTGAATATTAGAGCTTGAAATGTCTTATTTAACATCATTGCCTCAGTTTATACTTATTACAGTAATTTTGTTTGCATGATTCTTGAGACCACCGGGAGTAACACCTTTCAGGGCGTGCTGATATAGGAAAATAATAAATGGTGGGGTGGAGTGGTGTGATGTGAAACAATGGGCTGTTACCACAAAGAGTTTATTTCCTCTTGTACCACTGCAATTCATCAAATTGCTCGTCATTTTTTTCTATCTCTATTGAAGTTACTAAGACAGATATGCAGATTGTCATGTTACAAAGAGACTGCACAGCCCACTGTCCTGTGTCAGAAAACTTCAAGGACTCACTGACACTTCAGAATCATTCAAAATGCTAAATAAACATCTACTCACAGAAAACTTCACCATATCAACAATTACACACTGCCTGTTTAAGTTGTTACTATAAAAAATGGATTATTTTTTGGATTAAAACAAGTGTAAACCGGTAGCCAGAAGCACTGTCAGAGCTACTGTTATAGAAAATGAATCAACCACTCAGAATCATCAAGCACTCAACAGTGGAAATGTATTAATGGACACTTGATTCACCGTTAGGAGCAATGACATTTCAGAACATGGGCCTTGTAATAAAACAAACCTGTATACTTGCATCCTCAAATAAATGTAAAGAATTCTGAGAAATGATGGGAAGGGAACTGGTTGGATTTAGCACCTGACTACAGTGGAGGTGGGAAATGACAGCGAGGGTGCACTGGTGGCAACTCCATAGTCCGCAAAATAAAATTAATCTACCCTCAAGGTGTCAGTGCTCTAAAGAAGAGTCTCAAAGTGAATCTCTTTAAATTTAGTCAGTGTGGAAATTAAGAAAGACTGAAACCTCTCAAGTCTGTGATGTTCAGAGATGAGCATTCACTGATACTCTGCTATTTTTAAATACCTAGACTCTTTTTTAAAACAGAATAAGAACTCTGACCTTGATCATTTTCCGATTATCATGTGTTCATGTTTGTAGCCTAAATAAATAAAGTGAATATAACGCCACATTTTCTAGGTGAAAGACCAAGGCTACAAAAACCAAATGATTTCTTAAAGCCACAAAATAAAAGGGTTTTATAGCTTCAGTTCATTACAGAGAGGAAATTGAACACCTCACTCTGACTTTTTCAAGTGTAATTAATAAGACACATGAACAGATTCTTGACCTTTTAGTTCTAATTGCATATTGTGAATTATCCATCTTCCAATTATAACTGTGGCTATATTTTATTTGCTGGCATAATTAGTAGATTACATTACATTTTAAGCTTTCAACAGATCGATGTGGACCTAGCATGTAGTTGCAGAATTGCATACAATTCCTGGATTCAAAATGCTATAGCTTAGATTTGTGCTTGGTTAGTTCCCTGCTTTATCTGCTTTACGTGGAATTCACAAGCATAAATCTTTATGGCAAGAATATCATGGGCAATAGAGCAAATGATATGGTTTTATGGGGGAAAAAATGAAAATGGATCTCAAAGACTTTAGTTCATGTTTAAGTGTCCTTAACAATCTAATACAGAGTGAGTCACTTCCACTAAACAAGTACATGTACGTCGGCAAGTCATCAGAGTAAAACAGGTCTGTAACTAAGTGTATTGCTTTCTTTATTGTGCTTGAAATAAATACAGAGGTTGAGATCCAGTTGTAGGCATTGTAGTAGTGTCCTACTGAGACTACTTGGTCACTGTAGTGATGGGTTTGGTGACCAGTAGGAGGCTCTGGGCAACAGGCTGTGAGTCCACATCATGGAGATACTCCATCATCACAGGGATCTGGGAGAAGTATTTCTGGGCCAGAGCATGTTTGTGCTTGATGTTGCAGATAAATATGGTGCCATATGTCTACAAGGAAGTTTTGAGATAAAAATCTGATGTCATGCTTACATAACAAGAAACACAAATTAATCTTGGATGCAATACACAGAACAATGTGCCTCATATGCTGGATATGGAGTTTAACCTCTCAGAGAGTTACTTAATTTGTACAATGGTTGGATTTCAGGTTTGAGGTTTTACTTATAAAGACTAGATATGACAGAACGGTGAAACAAATAATCCCAGATAAACGAGTAGATTAACATGTCAATTAACAAACTGACAAGTATATGACCCTATTTGGAAAAAGAATCAAACCTTGTCTACTTGTTTTGCAAAGTATGGAATCCTACAGACATGTAAGTACTATGGATTTAAAACTTATTACAAACCAAGACACACAAAACCAACCTGAAATGATATGCCTTTATGCAAATTTGTTTACAGCTGGGTGGTGAAATTGCCATGGCCCAAAGCTTACAATAAACATTACTATATGTGAGCTGCATTTATGACTGATTCATCCACAGAGAGGTACAACTTGCATGAGGAAGCAAGGAATATCTCTAAACTAGACCGTTAAAGGTGACATGGGTAACCCACTTTGCATCTTCTCTCGCATTCGTAGCTCTGTTTCAGTATAGTATGTAGCATTTTATAGCTTTTATTTGGTTCAAAAGCATGTATGCGTGTGTTTGTGCCTCCTACCTTCTCTATGTTTTCGACTTTGAGGTGAGCGGCTGCCTCGTCCTTGGTAAGCAGGATGCAGTTCCAGGGGCTCCATTCGCAAAACTTGTCCCAGCGCACCATCAGCAGGTCGTGCAGGTTGTTCCACGCACTCAGTGCAGACTGAGCCCCCCATACCACATCCACTAGATAACGCACATCCTGCTCCTATGATAGAAATACACAGCCTAATGCTAGTATATACACCACAGTGATCTGCTAATTGCAAAATGATCACTCAAAATCTTTGATGTATACTAGCATGCCAGGATTCCCTATTATGATTTTAATGGCATTTACTCTAATTGTATCCTTATATAAGGTGTCCAGATGTCTGTGCTACCTGTAGGAGGTAAGGGATCTTGGCGTCTGGGTTGACTTCTGATTCATCCTTGCGCAGACGTTTGAGAATGGTTTTGTAACAGGAGAAGTTTTCCCTGTGCCGAGCCTCATTGTCTACCTCTTTGCAGTGGCGGCAAAGACCCACCATGCATGCGTTCACTGTCAGGGAAAACTCAAAGCAGGGCAGGAAGTTACTGCAGCCACGGCAAAAATTGACATTCTTCCTTAGCTGCTCTGGGTCTTGTGGCACCTGGTGAACAAGAAAAGGAAAATTAAACTTAGCTGTAAAACAAACAATGTTCTTACGTGTAGCTTATGTTCAATGTTCATGTAAAACTATGTGTTTGCAGTTCAGTGTGTAATGGTTTATTGCTCAAATGTCATGCTCTTCCCATATCATGCCGCTTATCCATTTGTTGGATGTTATTACTGCCCTAATCAGAGCCAGGTTATCATGTAATGTACACATTTCAGTTTGTAAGTTGCTAGTTGCTGTTTGGTAAAGAGGGTGTTATCTTGGGGCTCCCGAGTGGCACAACAGAAAAGGGCTCACCCTATTGTCAGGTGATTGTGAGTTTGCATCCCAACAATGCCACAGCCATCCATGACCAGGAGCCAAGAGAGCAAAATCCCCCCCAGTCATTCATGCGTCTGTGCCTCTGTGAGCTCATGTATTTGGAAGAAAGCAGATAGCGCTTCCCTCCATGTGTGTTATGCTGCCCTATGATGCAGCATGGGCAACAGTTCGAAAAGATGCAGTTGGCTGACTTCATGTGTCTTGGAGGAAGCATGTCTTAACTTTCCTTGGTAGATGTAAGACAGAACAGACCTGGCTTGTGGGTAGAAATGGGCAGGTGACCAAATTGTGAAGAAAATGGGGGGATGGAGAATAATAGTAAAAGTTACATTTACATTTATGGCATTTGGCAGATGTTCAAGTTGATGTTCTTCTTTCATCTGCTCCCGTTAGGGGTAACCACAATGGATCACTGGTCCAGTTTTTATGCTAGATGCGCTTCCTGATAGCCGGGCTTGGGACTGGCACTGGGAGAACACTGTCACGTGCAACCACAGTGGATGGGGTTAGTTCCCTGGTCGGGAATTGAACCCAGTTGAATTGAACTAGTGGCCTAACCACTAGTCCTCCAGGGACTCGGAGAAAAAAAAAAAAAAATAAATAAATAGAGAGTGTGTTTTCCTAACTATACAATACAATTTTAAGCTCATTACAGTAAATGTGGACACTGTCTTTAATAAAATCCTATCATGATTACTGACCGGTAGCCCTACACACAAAAAAGTTCTAGTTCTAGTACCCTAAACTTTTTTTGGTTTGTTCCTCTGGGGAACCTTCCTATATAAGAGTTCTATGTAGCACAGTATCCCTTTCGGAAGGTAAAACCTTTAACCATTTTCTATGCTGTATTAAAGATGTTTTCTTTACCAACAGTACATGCTTTAAACAGAATTCCACACCTAACTGCCACATTGGACAACACTTACAGGTTTATATCTACCAGCACACAAATAAGGAATATGACTGGCTGTCTATAGCCAGAGTAAGCTGATATTTGGGTAGCTTGTGCTCAGGCACACAGTGCTCTGAAATGGCTAAAACATTTTTTACACTCACTGAAACTGTATTTGAAAACTGGTGTATGAAAAATTAGTGGATCTTTGAATTTCACTTCATCTAAGAGGGAACTGCACCTCTTTCTGTAACGCTGTTTTTAAGGGAAAATTAACAATGAAGATAAAAAGAGTATTTTGATTATAGGGATGGGATGATGTAGAAAGGCATAAAATCTCAAAAGCATTCACGTTCAGATGATGGTCTTATCCTGACTGAGTTAGCCCATTCTGTAAACACCATTTAGAATTTACAGCAATGCTTACAGCCTATTATACTTAAATGGTACAATACAATAACCACTGAACTGAGATCAGTCATTGATCTAAACTTATTAAAACTTAGAAGCAGGTCGTTGGGAAGCTTTTGTGAGATCATAGAGGATGGATGCATTGAGTAAGGACATGTATTTTGATTGCCAGGACTTAATTTTTTCTATGCTGAGCAGTTAGAGTTAGGCACATGCTAGAGAAGTAAAGTAACCATCAGTAAGCCATATCAGTACACACCCGCAGCAGTTTGGACACCTGGGGGTTGAAAGTGGGGTTTTTGATGTACTGAAGGAAGAGAGTGGCAATCCTCTTCCTCAGCCCCTCTAGGTTACTCTCCTTCACACCCCTCGTCAGCAGATCGGCCTCTCTGTCAATCAACTCCACAATCTCTCGAGTCAGCTTACAGTCATGTTCCTATACACACACCCACACACACACACACACACACACAAAAACAAACAAACAAACAAAAAAAACCTTGAGATCAGCACTATACATTCAGGTCTTTATTCTATTTATTCTATTGTATAAATAGAATAAAGACCTGAATGTATTCTATTTATGCTATTGCATAAAGAGAGCACAGACACAGCAGCACTCTCTGTTTTATTTCTAGTAGTTATTTATGCTGTTCATGATAGTAGATCTAAAAAAATACTCATGATTAGAGTAAAGGAAAAGAAAAGAATTGACCTTGACCGTATGTTTGAGTGTAAGCAGCACATCAAGACGCTCTTCCTGGCTCAGATAGCTCAGAGTGATGCTGCAATAGAGATCCCGGAGCTCTCTGGCCCTAATGGTGTGCGGCGTATCCATCTGGGTCATTATCCCATCAGACGCTTTCCATCGCTTGGGGGCAGCGCACTGCACCAAGGACAAACACAAATGCAGTATGAAAATGTGTGTGTGTGTGCTTTTGACTTGGTTACACAGCTCAAGCTAAAACCACTACGGAACACATAACAGGAGGCTCTTAATACACTGTAAAATGTAAGAACCTTGTTGAGGAACGCTTGCACTGCCTTCTCCTGGTTCCTCTCTCCTGCAGCTATTCGGTGGCGTTCTATAGATGTAATGAACTGCGTCTCCTGCTCCAAAAGAGCACACAGAGCAGCTTTCCTTTCTGCTCCACACAGAGTGGCATTAATGTGCTCCACTTCTTCCTTTCTCCACTCTAGCATAGAGATACAGATTAGTAGTGCTGTATGAAAATGATAATCACGATTATTTTGCTCAGTACTGAAACTATGATGACAGATAAAAATTACTGGTGTTCCTCAATGATTAAAATGTTCTTATATCTAAGAGAAAGAACAAATAGTAACTTGGAAATACCCGGGGAACATAATAAGCAGACTGAAGCAAGTTTATCACTGTTTGAGAAATATGCATGTGAAAAAACACAGTTCTGTGATTGGACATCCCACCTGCCATCATGTTATAGACACACCTGCGCAGTACCTTCACCCCCATCTTTACCAATAAAAGATGTAGGCATGAGGAATTGAGTGCTGAATGGTTAATGTTGCCAAATACTACTGTTGTGGAAGAAAACACACAATTTTCTACAAAAAAGATGTAATGTCACCCAAAAGAAATAAAATTCAATTTTAAATTCGGGAGCTGCTTTTCTAAGATATAGAAACTTTTTCTCAACTTCATAGGGGTTGACGTTGGACATCAAATTATATACTATTATTTACAAGTAATATAATCATTAATATTAAACCTGTTTGCAATGATTACATTAAAAAATTGCTCTTTGGTGTGTCCAAATTTAGTGTGTTTATAGCAAACGTTTGCATAACTGGCTAATAGTGCTTATAAAGTAGTTAGCCAGATTGGTTAATGAAGCATCATGCCCAGTGTAAAAGATGGTGCTTGGTCATTGATGCTTCTGGGCTCTTTAGACTAGTGTTTCAGGGGATTTTGTGATGATGGATGTCATCATGAATTCCACTATGTTCCAGGAACACCAATCCTCTGCCAGTAGGTTAAGAGATTAAGCAGATGGACGAACAAGATAATGACCCAAAGCATACATTCAAATGATTACAGAAGAACACAGAATCAGTGTTTTGCAAAGGCATTGTCTGTTGCTGGATTTGAAACCTATTGTAAACCTGTGGTCTAAATTCAAGTGAAAGGTTCCCAAACCTAAGTATGTAAAGCATCTTGAAATGTTCTGCATGGAGTCTAAGATCATTTGCAAGTGTCTCCAACGTTGTAAAACAACACAGCAATCTTACTGTTATCACTCGTATATGTTTAAGCTCAAAATATTACACAGTATGGTATGTTTTCACGTTATACATTCCTTTTTTGTCATTTTCATGAAAGGTGCTGATAAATCTGGAGTTGACTACAAGGACAAACTAAATTACTAATTCCCTCCAAAGTCAACAGACATGGAACCATACAGACAAACTAATAACCTCTACACTGTATATTATTTTCTGGATTCTTCACTGTATAGTCATCTCTCTTACTCATTATAGCTGTGAAGGTCTCTTCCTCACACAGACACACTCCTACTTACTTTCCAGTGCATTATAAAGCAGGGCAAAGTCTTCTTTTCTCTCTGGGTTCATTCTCCTGTGGTACTCTGCTCTAATCTGCTCTTCCTTCTCTTCTTTCTTTCTTCTCTCCTCCCTCTCAACCCAGGCTAGGCGCAGCTCCTTATCCAGTCTCAGCTGTGTGGTCAGTCGTTTGGCCAGCCAGCGCCTGGTGTGTGTCTGGATAGTAATTACCTGAGAACACACATGCGGACCCAAGATTTAATGCAACCTCTGCCAAAAGAATCAAGTATATAAGCACACATTCACAGACCCACACATACAGCGTTAAGCCTCTTGCTGTGGTATTCGTCTGCAGTCACGTATCTCCCTGGTGTGATGAGTTTGTCCTTCATGTTGGATATGTAGCAGCCAGGTTTAGTCATCTGAGTAGAAGTGGTGATGGTGCACTGCTGAGCTTGGTTCTTCACATGAACTGTCTGGTGAAGAGAGATCACGAGCTTAGACAGCAATCACAAAATACAAAGAAAGTCTAGAAGAAAACCTGTTCCAGTCTGCAAGAGTCTTGAGACTGAGGTGGAGATTCACCTTCCAACAACTAGCAACAGGACAACAAGACTACACACGTACTAAGACACAGCCACACTGGAGTGGTTCAGAAACAAGAACCTGCATGTGTTAGAATGGCCCAGTCAAAGCCCACACCTCAATCCGACTGTGAACCTGCGGCAAGATGTCTCCAACAAATTCGACAGAGCTTGATCAATTTTGCCAAAAAGAATGGGCAAAAACATCAGGATCCAGATGTGCAAAGCTGATAGACATATCCCAGAAGACCTGCAGCTGTAATGGCTGCCAATGGTGGTTCTACCAATTATTGTCCAAGAAGGATGTCCGTTTCTTTGTCTAATTAAATTATCATTTACATTTATGGCATTTGGCAGACGCCCTTATCCAGAGCGACTTACAAATATCTCATTTATACAACTGAGCAGTTGAGGGTTAAGGGCCTTGCTCAAGGGCCCAGCAGTGGCAGTTTGGTGGTGCTGGGATTTGAACTCTCAACCTTCCGATCAGAAGGCCAACATCTTAACCACTGAGCTACCACTTCCACCACTGAGCTACCACTTCCTATCACATTAAAAATTTTAAGTCCATTTCAAGGCCCGGTTTAAGTGAGGCACTGTACATACATTTATACATACATAACTATAAATTTTGCTTTGACGGTTCACTTGACTTAATATTTCCATTGCCTTTACCTGTGTGTCTCTGCTGAAGGTCTCCACTCCTCTGTCAGTCCTCCTCTTGGCCATAGTCTGTACTCCAGCGTGGTGGTACTCAGTTTTAGTGACCTTGTGGCGATATCCTCCCAAGAAAGGGTTTTTTCGAGTGGCTCTTTCAATCTCAACTACCACATCCTGATAGGTGTCTGCATCTAAGGGTGGGAGGAGGTATATATATAGAGATATAGGCAGCATGAGAGAAAGAGAAACAGACTGAGAAAAACAGTAAAAACAGTTCATGTGTCCATTAGCATCAGCCACAGAGACCCTTGTACAAAAAGACATTAGTCACAGTCGGTGGAAGAGAAAAAGACAAAGTCTACCTGTCTGTACTCTGACAGTAATGACATCTGGCATATTACATTCCTGCTGAGGTTTAACTGGCTTGATGGGGTAATTTTCCGGATCTAATGAGCTCATCTCGAACTGGACTGTGGCGTGTGGCTGCACCCCAAGGCTCATCAGGGTCTGGTGATCCTCTACAGCATTACCTGGACAACCAAACAGCTGAAAATTACTTTTATTTACACCACTACAGTAAAAATCTTAAATTTCAGAACCATTTCAGTTTGCACAATCTGTGTTTGCGTGTGTGTATTTATATATGTAAAATTAAAGAGACAACAGTGCTGAGTAAAGTCTGATCACCATTGAGTGTGAGCTGAATACAGTCAGATGGTACCCTCAGCTCACTGGCAAAATGATTCTTCAGGTCTTGAGTGGTGAGGCCAATCGTAAAAGCCACAGTCATCATATGTCCCTCTGGCATAAGTAAGATTTTAACTGGAAAGACATAACATTAAAAAGACATTAAGACAAAGAGTTAAGAGACAGTCTTTTAGTTCCTCAATGTCTGTTTTACTATAAACAATCAGAGAGGCAGCTCTACCAACATCACACATATACGGTCTGTCTATTAAGCTGTATCAAGCACTAACAGATGTCAGTTTAGGCGTGACTAAATGAATAGATTTTGTTTTCAAGTACAAGCAAAGGTACAAACGTACAATCAATGCAAAGGTTGTCGGAATTGAATTAAGTGTATTGCATTCACAAATAAAAGTTCATGTGGCACCGCTTAAGGAGAACACAATCGCTACTGCTGAGTGCAAATGTTTGCATCACCCTCCCACAAGCAGTGGCAGCTCAGTGGTTAAGCTGTTGGCCTACTGGTCAGAAGGTTGTGAGTTCAAGCCCCGGTACTATCAACTACTTAGCTGTATAAATGAGATAGAATGTAAGTTGCTCTGGATAAGGGTGTCTGCTGTAAATGTCAGTTTAATTTACTGTTCAGAAAATACAACATCAGTTATATCACAGACATTTATATCCTGCAGTAATACAAGCATCCAAAACAAAGCAAAATCTGGTCTGCAAAGCAGCGGGAGAGGTATAACAGATACGTCAGGAAGAATGAGGTATGAATATTATGAATGTTACAACTGAGAAGACCCTGGAGGCAGTTATTAAAGTATATTTACATCACATTTATATCAGTCTTTTGAACTTAGATCATTTCTTCATCTTAATATAAACTATTTGAATATCTCTGCTACTTGTGATGATGAAGCAGAATGTGTGAAAGTAAAGTAATTCCTTTGATTTTGTGAAGCAGGGGTATTGGAGCTCCATGAGGAGGGATTTGATCCAGCTCTCACCTGTAGCTGTTGAGTTTCCCACATCGTCAGCAGGTTTGACTGTTTCTTGCTCATGAGGACTGGATCTGTCCTGTCCCACTCTTTCACAGGGTTCTCCTTCCTGATCTGAGCAGATATCCACCTGGGTCTGCTGGACAGCTGTTTGATTTGTAGCATCCTGCTCAGGCTGAGTGTGTGTGGCAGCAGTGCTTCCGGTCGCGGCCTCGCCTGGGCTCTGCGCCTCAGGGCTCTGCGCCTCTGGCTTTTCCTCTGTCTCCATGCTGGACCCGGACACAGCGGCGCTACCTCTCACACTGAGAATAAATTAAAAACAAAGATGACCTAGCTAGGCTACCTAATGCAATAAGCTCATTCAGTTAGCTGAACTCTAACTAACCTGCACAGGGAAGTTTCTATTAAGCTAACACATCAAAGGGAAAACAGAAACAGAGCGATAGTTGAAGCTAGTGTTTGAGGTTACTATGGTAACCGCGCTATCACGTGATTCAGCTCCGTGGAGAAATTATTATGGGCTACATACTGAATCCCTACGTTAGTTGTAGCTGTGTATACAATGTTAGCTTGTATAGCTTCGAGGATATTAAGCTTTCTGTAGCCAGGTACGCCTTTAAATGTAAAATAAATTCCCTCTGAACATAACCGAGATATTCAATTATACTCTCAGTAGTCAGTGTATACAGTAATATCTTGGATATTTTATTGAAACCTCAGAGCTTTTTATTACAGAACTTTCTACTTACAGAACACATTAGGCCCAAGTTAACATTATTTAAATGCTTACTTTTTTTTTTTTTGAGATATTAAGTTTTAGATTAAACCAATTGAAGTGACCAGTCCAAAGGTTAATTGCTATAAGAACACAATAATAAATATACTCAGTGATAATGTGAGTTGGAGTTTCAACTGCTGTACCAAAGTAAAAAAAAAAAAAAAGTCTCAATGGCCCCCTGGCTACCTCACAGACCCTCATGGGTCCATGGACCCCACACTGAGAGCAACTGTTCCATACCATGTGCACTAAACTCCATGGTCATACTGTTAACTTAAACAGATTACATGTGAGGGTGGCAGCCAAATTTAACAACTTTTAACACACATGCGTGTACTGCGCAGTGTAAATGGCTTATTCAGTTCAGTAGTCCTTGTACACCCCTCCATCCATCCATTCTCTGTACCACTTATCCTTCAACCTGGAGCCTATCCCGGAGACTCAGGGCACAAGGCAGGGGACACCCTGGACAGGATGCCAACCCACCACAGGGCACAATCCCACACACACTACAGACAATTTGGAAATCAGCCTGCCACTGGGGGAGGAAAACCCTGAAGCACAGGGAGAACATGCTAACTCCACGCACACAGGGTGGAGGCAGGAGTTGAACCCCCAACCCCAGAGGGGTGAGGTAACAGCGCTAACCACTAAGCCACCATGCCCCCTTGTATACTAGTTTAACTATAAACTAATAGACATTGTCACAAATCAGTCATTGTCACAAATCAGCTTTGACCTTTGGGTGTTTTCATGCCGTTTATTGATTTGGTTCTGTTATCCTCTTGCTGGCTACACCCACATTTTGTTTTTAAATTGTTTTTTTTTTTGTATGTAAAGTGAAAATGGAGACACAGTTTGCACTCAGCTTCAGAGCTTAATAGCCATACATACACTCGTCATCCACTCTAATAGGAACACCTGTACACCTGCACATTCAGGCAGTTATCTAATCAGCTGATCATGTGGCAGCAGCACAGTGCAAAAAATCATGCAGATACAGGTCAAGAGCTTCAGTTAATATCACATCAAAGAACAGAAGGAAGAAACAGTGTGATCTCTGTGACTTCGATCGTGGCATGGATGTTGGTACCAGAAGACCTGCTTTGAGTATTTCAGAAACTGCTGCTTCTCCTGGGAATTTCACACACAACAGTTTACACAGAATGGTGCAAGATTTATGCCTTGTGCTGCTGCCACATGATAGGCTGATTAGATAACTGCATGAATGTGTGACGGTGAGTGTATACTTGTGCACTGACTAAAAGTGAAACATCTAAGCTGAAGGTCAGACTCTTCAGGAGTGGTCAGATCCAGTTCTGAGGGAGTCCAGTACACTTTGGTTATTTTCCTGTTCCAAAGCATTCACCAAAAAAAAAAAAAAATCACCAAACTCTAGCCCTCTAAGACTGGAGATGGTTATGCATAGATTGTTAATTTTAAACCTGTCTACAATACTATGATCTATAAAGGATATAGGTGGGATGAAAAGAATAACATGGGAGTAGGTTTTAGGAGTTCTGAATACACACTGTGAACCTCTGAGCTATTAAAGATAGAGACTGAGAACAATGCAATTTGCACACACATACACACACACACACACACACACACATGTCAAACCACTTCTATTTTCATATGGTTGCTGTTCTTTTTGCTCTGACTCACTGTGCATTGAGGTCTGTTACACAATAATGTAATTAAAAATATATATAAAAATTAATAAATTGCCATGTTACCAGCTGAAAATGAGCATGCAAGCTAATAAGGACAACACTCTAGTTTAATGTTATGCATATGCCTCCTGAAAGCAGGTGACAGCCAAAAATAGATGTGTGGTCAGAGTATCTCAGTGCACAGTCAGTTTTGACAGCATACAGCTAAACCAAAGGCAGTGCACAGCCTGTGATTTTACTGGAACTATATTGTTCAAGGTGAGATTAGCGTTTGTGCTTGCAAATGAATGGGCCTAACATAGTTTAGTGGAATGCATACGTTTCTCCTTTAAATGTTAATTAAACTTTATTTTGTAGTTTAGAATGTTTCAATGTCCAGTACTTCACCAGGAACCGTTTTCAGGCAATAAAAGTTTATATGCTGTAGCTCTGTCCCCTGTGAAAAGGTACTACTTTCAGGTTTAGTAATAACATGTTGTTCAGTATAATAAATTGAATACAAAAACATCTTCAATGATCTAATGTGAGCAGAAGGTGACTTTATGCAAGATTGCCACTGCATCCTAGAAAACTCCTGCATGCAGACCATTTTAAGCACATTTATCTTGTGCATGCTTCAAATCAGACCGCAGGTTTTCAGTAGGATTCATTTGAGATAGCCATTTTAAAACATTGACTTTGAGTCCTGCAACCATTTCTCTAATTATTTTGATGATTTAAGTCACAGGTGTACAGGCCCAAAAAAGTTCCATTTTGGTCTCATCTGACCACAACACATGATTCCAACTGTAGATCCCACAAAGCATGATAAATCCTTATTGTTTTTTTGTACTGTTTATATATTTTAATATCCATAAATTTTAAAAACGCCTTGGTTTTTCCCCATGGTGATCGAGGGCAAAGAAATTTCACATTTGCACAATCTGATTTTTTTTTGTCAAATGTAACAATAGTTTCTGGAGACTGAAAATAAATGTAAAATTGCAAGGATTACAATTTGTTTGCATTTGTATTAAATATGCTTTAAGAGTGTCAATAATTTTTCTATATATTATTGAGAGACTTTATTTATTTATTTATTTTTTTATTTACTTTATTTATTTATTTATTTATTTATTTATTAATTAGAGGAATAGAAGGTCATCATTGTGTCACTATGTGTATGTATGTATGTATGTATGTCACTGTCTGTACTTTGATATGTTCATATCAAACCCTGTTTTTCTCCCTCTCAGAGTAAGTGGTAATGGACAGTACAGACGAAGTAGATGAGGACGACCAGCTTCTTAATTATGCCATCCAGCTGAGTATTGAAGAGTCTTGGCGCAATGATTTTCCAGCAAGGTATGATGCAAGAAAGAAAGAAAAAACATCTTTATAATTTTCACTTTTATTGTTAATATCAATTTATGTCACCATTGACAGTCGCTTGTTTTATCCTAAAACTATAGTGTGGAAAATCAAAAGATTTTTGATGCGATCAAAAGGGGTAAGATAAAAGTTGTAGTAAAGCTGTAAACACTTCATAAATTTAAGTCTAATGTTCAGTGCATGCGTGCAGTGCGTGCAGTCTTTGCCTGTGTCATCATCGTAAAAATGTCATGTCTAGCCAAATGCAGTAGCAGATCCCTTTTATTCCCAGGTGACCTGTATACACTGCAGGAGATGTCAGACTACCCGGCTGCATTTACTGAGGTGGATGCTAAGGGCTGGTACCCGCTCCACAGGGCATCAGTACAACAGTCAGTACAAGTGCTGGAGAGAGTGATATATGGTGTGTGATGCAGATAGACACATCTGTGCAGTCAGTGGTGTAGTCTGTTCATGATGTGACCGCAGAACAGCTAGAAAAAGAAGTCAGTAGTGATATCATAACTCACTTTTATGATAGCATCTTACAGGCTGACCCTTGAGGAGGAAACAGCAGACAGAGAGACCCCTTTGACTCTGGCTACTCAAGCAGGATTGGTAGAGATTGTTTGCACTTTGCTGGATCATGGAGCTTCTCCTCATAGAACCAATGGCAGGAATGAGTCTCCTTTATTACTGGGTATTGTTGCTTCTTTACTAACAGACCAACATGATCATTTAAAAAAAAAAGATCCAGACTCCATGACTCATTTCAGTAGCATAAAATTATATGCGTACTCTTCATTTGCAGCTGTAAGAACAGATTCTTATGATATAGCTTTAGCACTTATAAAACGAGGTGCACTGGTGAACCAGGTCTGTCTGAAGAAGTGGACAGCTATGCATGAGGCTGCTAAAGTGGGCTGCATTGATATCCTGAAGCTTTTACTGCAGCACGGAGGCCAGATCTCAGACACAGATCAGCACGGGGTAACCCCAATGGGCATCGCTGCAGAATACGCCCAGGCAGAAGTTCTAGATATCCTTATTCACAATGGTAAGAATCACATAACATAATAAAAAAAGTTCATTTGAGTAAATGAATACTCAGTTGATGCTCAGAGGAACTGTGTTAACAGTATTCTATCTAATAATCTATATCTAATAATCCGTATCTAATTATTGAACGTTTTCAATGTAGGAGAATCGCTGACATTTGCAGCCAGTATCTGATTACAAACTGAATTGATTAGACTTATATCAACTTTCCAACAACTTGATCAACACCTGATATTTACTGAATGAGTAAATCACACATAGCTAGCATGGTTAGACATAGGTATTTATGCAGAGTGACTTTTTTTACTGAGGCATCTGTTAAACTGGCTCCTCACCCAACATGATCTTTGTAGGAAGATAGATGGAGGCAAAATCGAAAAGTTAATAACAGCATTTCTATGTCATTTTGGTGAAATATATTTATGGTTTCTTAAAATATTATAATAATATACAGGTATTAACATGCTATATGCAGAAAACCCAATTTTAGTGAAAATCCAATTGGAAGATCCATTACCAAACATTAAAAAAGTGACCATTCTAACGGTCAGCCAACTGTGAATTTTTCTTCAACATCAAAAGGTGGTGATGTAAATGCTCAGGCACCGAATGGAGACAGTGTTCTATATGATGCTGCTGGTTCTGGTAATCCTGACTGTATCGACCTTCTCCTCCAAAACGGGGCCAATCCCAACATCGCCAGCCTCTCTGCACAGCTCCCTATTCATCGAGCTGCTTACGAAGGGCACTACCTGTGAGTACTTAATGCAGACAGAGGCAAGTTATTTACATTACCTGTTAATTCGTGACCCAATATATAATTAATTATTAGGGTAAAATGTATCATAGTAAAGGTCATAACTACAGTCATAATTTTGCGATCAAATGCAAATCATTTTCTTTAGCGCGTTGAGGATGTTAATCCCTGTTACTACAAGAAGAGCTCTGCGGCTCGCGGGCCAGAGTCCAGTTCACTCAGCGGCAGATGGCGGCCATGCACAGTGCCTCGAGCTTCTCCTGGAGAAAGGCTTTGACGTCAATTCCCTCCTAGACCAGCATATATCTGAGAATTATGGCGATATGAGGAAGAGCGCCGTGTACTTTTGTGTCTCCAATGGAGATGTGACTTGTACTCAGTTGTTGCTCAGAGCTGGTGCTAAACCTGACCTGGATCCTCTGAGCTGTCTCCTGGTGGCAGTGAGAGCTGGAAGATATGAGATAGTCAAGCTGCTTCTGGCCAGTGGAGCTAATGTGAACTACTATTTCACAGTGGTCAATGATACTCTGTTCCCCACTGCTTTACAATATTGCCTCAGGGATGAGATGATGATGCGAATGCTACTTAACAGCGGCTATGATGCAGACAAATGCTTCGTCTGTCGTCATGACTCAGCATGGACTGACCAGACTCATCACTCAGACCATTCGGGCAAAAAGATCCCTGTGAGTTTGCCATAGATTTGTTAGGAAAGATTAGTTACGATATAACTGAGACTAGATGGTACACTCTTAGGGAAAACATTTCTTAGGATTCTCCAGTTTCTCCCAATAATGGTTTCCCAAGAATGATTTGATGGTTTCTCTTTTTTCTAGGTGCATTAAGTGCATTAAGCATGTTTGTTTACAATAATGTCTTTTGTATAGTTTTGTGACTTCGTCAGTGTCTCGTGGCTGGTGCAGTATGCAGGAAGAGCTGTGCGGGTTCTTCTGGACTACGTCGGCTATGTCCCAATCTGTTCAAAACTGAAAATGGTTCTGGAGAAGCATAAAGAATGGCCAGAAATTTGTGACATTTTAGGTGAATAACCAAAACTATGACAGCATTTAGGTGTTAGTAAAATATGAAAATGATACATTATCAAGAACCCTGATGTAGTGCAGTTCATGGTGGTCCTGTTTATGAACTTTTCCAGGAAACCCCCGGTCACTAAAGCACATGTGCAGGCTGTTGATCAGGAGAAAGATGACTCCAAGGAAACTGGGAGACCCAGGCATTATCAACTCTGCTCCATTCCCACCTTTACTTAAGAACTACTTGATGTATAGGGAGTATGACCTGTATGGCAGCTTATGTGCAGATGAATGATCATATTCTCTCAAGGAACAAAAATAGCAACTAGTACAAATACTGTAAAGATAATCTAAGGAAGGAAGTTTACCTTCCAAGCACACAATACCTACCTGTTAAAAAAGAGAGAGATATATTAGTTTGGTAAGTGATAGTTAAAATGATAAACTGTCCTTTCATGGAAGTCATTTTGCAGCCAGTGGAGTTTCTCTGGATACTGTTTTAGGTCAAAGACCATGAAGGGAAATATAATTTCACAAATAGTCTTTAAAAAGCAGCTTTCTGGTGCTATGATGAATGACCACTTTGTTTCATGTGCATTTGAAAGTTCGCTCTTTGTTCTGACGTGTACTGTATTTAATCTTTTCACATACCACTGTCCCCTATTTTTTTGTGTTGGTTCCAATTGAACAGTAAGGATGTTTATTTCAATACAGTTGTATAAGTGCACATGACATTTGACAATAAAGTCCTACTCAGTCCCGACTGCAGGAAATCACCTATATTTTACCAACAATTATACAAACAGTATAAAAAAAGCCTTATGAACAATCTAGAAGGACGAATGCATAATGAGGCTTTGCCTGGGAAAATGTTCAAAATCAGTATTGACTCAGTTCGACCCATTTTGAAGCCCTCAGTCTGCTGTGATAATTAGATTTTCTCCCATTTGCCTCATAACCATGGTTAAGATGAAAGATGTGCTTTCTGACATCTGACACCATGAACGGTGACGGTGTGAGAAAATAAACCTGAATTCTCTTATAGCTTACAAGATAGGAGTCATTATACATTAATCACCAATATGAGAAAACGTGTTCCAGAGAATGAGAATATTATCTTTGTGAAATTCATGAGATAACCATTTCATGAATTCATTTAACAAATTACATTCATATCACAGAATCTTAATAATCATAATTCATATATACAGTCCCCACTGAAAGTACTGGAATAGCCAGGCCACTTCTTTGTTTTTGCTTTGCACTAAAGACATTTGGGTTTGAGATCAAAAGAAGAATATGAGACGATAGATCAGAATTTCAGCCTTCATTTGCTGCTATTTACATCTAGATGTGTTGAAAACCTTGAAACATGGCACCTTTGGTGGCAGACTACCCAGTTTTTAGGTGAGCAAAAGTATTAGAACAGACAGGCTTCAATTAAATTAAAGGAAATAACACTTATTATTTGGTCGCATATTCCTTCATTAAGTTGGTGACCCACTGACATCACCAAACTGTTGCACTCTTCTTTTGTGATGCTTTTCAGGCTTGTACCACAGCTTCATTCAGTTGTTGTTTGTTTTGGGGGGTTTCTCCCTTCAGTCTCCTCTTCAGGAGGTGAAATGTATGCTCAGTTGGGTTAAGGCCTGGTGAATGGCGAGTCTAAAACCTTCCCTCTTTTTTCCCTGATGAAGTACATTGCTGTGTTGGCAATGTGTTTAGGTCGTTGTCTTGCTATATGATGAAGCTCCTTCCAATTAGATTGGAAGCATTTTTCTGTAAATTGGCAGACAGTATGTTTCTGTAGACTTCTAAATTAATTCTGTGGCTACCATCATTAGTTACATCATCAATAAAGATTAGTGAGCCTGTTCCAGAAGCAGCCATGCAAGCCCAAGCCATGACACTACCTCCACCGTGCTTGACTGATGAGCTCATATGTTTAGGATCATGAACTGATCCCTTCTTTCTCCACACTTTGGCCTTTCCATTACTTTCATAGAGGTTAATTTTGGTTCCAGAACTTTTGCGGCTCATCTCTGTATTTCTTGATGAATTCCAGTCTGGCCTTCTCATTCTTACTGCTGATGACCCCTTAGTTCCAGTGAAGGCAAATATTAAAGCTACAGCATACAAAAACATTCTAGACAATTGTATGCTTTTGTTTAGGGAGAAAATAATAGTCGAATTTATTAAAATGACCCTGTTCAAAAGTTTACATACCCTTGATTCTTAATACTGTGTTGTTACCTGAATGATCCACAGCTGTGTTTTTTTGTTTAGTGATAGTTGTTCAAGAGTCCCTTGTTTGTCGTGAACAGTTAAACTGCCTGCTGTTCTTCAGAAAAATCCTGCAGGTCCCACAAATTCTTTGGTTTTCCAGCATTTTTTGTGTATTTGAACCCTTTCCAACAATGACTGTATGATTTTGAGATCCATCTTTTCACACTGAGGACAACTGAGGGACTCATATGCAACTATTACAGAAGGTTCCAACGCTCACTGATGCTCCAGAAGGAAAAACCATGCATTAAGAGCTGGGGGGCAAAAACTTTTGAACAGAATGGAGATGTGTACATTTTTCTTATTTTGCCTAAATATCGTATTTTTTCATTTAGTACTGCCCTTCAGAGGCTACAGAAGATAGTTACATGTTTCCCAGAAGACAAAATAAGTTAAATTTACCCTGATCTTCAAATTCAAAGTTTTCAAGTTTTCACCCCCCAGCTCTTAATGCGTGGTTTTTCCTTCTGGAGCATCAGTGAACGTTTGAACCTTCTGTAATAGTTGCATATGAGTCCCTCAGTTGTCCTCAGTGTGAAAAGATGGATCTCAAAATCATACAGTCATTGTTGGAAAGGGTTCAAATACACAAAAAATGCTGGAAAACCAAAAAATTTTTGGGACCTGAAGGATTTTTCTGAAGAACAGCAGGCAGTTTAACTGTTCAGGACAAACAAGGGACTCTTGAACAACTATCACTAAACAAAAAAACACAGCTGTGGATCATTCAGGTAACAACACAGTATTAAGAATCAAGGGTATGTAAACTTTTGAACAGGGTCATTTTTATAAATTCAGCTGTTATTTTCTCTTGTGGACTATATGTAAACATCTTTTATGTGAAATATCTTATTCAGGTCAGCACTAAATAAACAATAACATGCATTTTGTATGATCCCTCTTATTTTGGTAAAATAATAAGCATTTTGCAGATTCTGAAAGGGGGATGTAAATTTTTGACCTCAACTGTATATACACCAATCAGCCATAAGATTAAAACCACCATTCCTGAACAATGTTGGCAGTGTGGCGGGGCACATTATCCTGCTGAAAGAGGCCACTGCCATTAGGGAATACCGTTGCCATGAAGGGGTGTACTTGGTCTGTAACAATATTTAGGTAGGTGGTACGTGCCAAAGTAACATCCAAATGAATGCCAGGACCCAAAGTTTCCCAGCAGAACATTGCCCAGAGTATCACACTGCCTCATCTGGCTTGCCTTCTTCCCATAGTGCATCCTGGTGCCATCTCTTCCCCAGATAAGCAAGGCACACACACCTGGCTGTCCACATTATGTAAAAGAAAACATTCATCAGACCAGGCCACCTTCTTCCATTGCTCCATGATCCAGTTCTGATGCTCTGGCACTCTGACTGGTCTGCAGCTACGCAGCCCCATACACCGCAAGCTGTGATGCACTGTGTGTTCTCACACCTTCTATCATAGCCAGCATTAACTTTTTCAGCAATTTCTGCTACAGTAGCTCTTATGTGGGATCAGATCAGACGGGCTAGCCTTCACTCCCTCAGTGAGCCTTGGGCCCCCTTGACCCTGCCACTGGTTCACTGGTTGTCTTTCCTTGGACCACTTTAGACAGTTAGTAACGACTGCATACAGAGAACGCCCCACAAGACATGACGTTTGAGATGCTCTGACCCAGTCGTCTAGCCATCACAATTTGGCCCGTGTCAAAGTAGCTCAGATCCTTACACTTGCCCATTGTTCCTGCTTCCAACACATCAACTTCCAGAACTCTGACTGTTCACTTGCTGCCTCATATATCCCACCCCTTGACAGGTGCCATTTTAACAAGATAATCAAATGTTAATCTCTTCACCTGTCAGTGGTTTTAATGTTGGGGCTGATCGGTGTACATATATATATATATATATATATATATATATATATGTATATAAATTAGATGAAATCTCTTTTTGTCTAAATACGTACTTTTGAAAAAAATTTGAATACATAAAACTCAAAAGGCAAAGACTGATTGTGACAGCTACTGTTAAAAAATAGCCTAATCACTCTGTGGTGTCTTGCCTTAAGTAACAGTTACAGTTTTCATGACTTGCACCTTGCCTTTGACCCATGTATCTATGATTTGAGCGTCATAACGCTTGTAAATGGCCCATGTAAAACTTGCTCTGTCAATGTTACATAACCTTACATCAATACAACCCACCCTTGGACTTGTGAAAGAGAACTGGCGATTTGAGGCTTGAATTAGATTTGCAGGTAAGTGACTTGACAACAACACTGACACAAACACAAATGACTGAGAAAATGAACCAATATTACCATTTATTTAAGTATACAATTTAGTGTTTTCATTCCACATTCCAACCCATTTGTAAGGTTTGATGTCAGTTTTATAGATTTAATGCAGCACAATCCTTGAAGGATAGCAAACTTCAGACAAATACTGTTAAAACAGCATTAATTGCTACACAAAGATCCTTAGTATTGACCTTGCATGTGTTTGTCATGCATTTTAAAAAGCACTGGCTTTTTAAAAGCTGCTTATAGTAAATGGTTTAAGTTACTGAACCCTTTGTGTAGTGCTCTTTCATGATATGACTTTAATAAAATAAAAAGACTGTTATTGGGGACGTTGATCATATTTCGAAGCAAACTGCATTCACAACTTTGTCAGTTTCAATCTACAGCATTATCTTTTTCCAATAACACCATAAAGCAAGAAACTAAACAAAAATAAAACTGTCTATTGTGTCGCGTGCAGTGTTCAGTGAAATCTTAACCTGGTACTAAAAACCACAGGAAATAATCTGTGAAAATGCAGCACAATGTGGCGTTGTAGTGACTTTCATCTCGACATCCGTGCAAAACATAACTGTAGTTTATCAGCCGAGTGTACATTTACATACAGTTACAGGATTGGTGGCTGGGTGGAGGGGTTAAATATTCTGATAGAAGAACCTCTTACCAAAACATAGAGTGCTAAACTAGGACTTGTATAAGAAAATCAAAAGTACAGAAAAGCAGGGTATGAAAATAGCGTTTTCAATCGTTAATCAACAATTAACAAGAACATAGAGGATCCTGTCCATCTCCCTTTCCTCGTTAATGAGGGAACAGAAACATTCAAATCAACAAGTCAAGAAAACCCTTCCTGGCATTAAACTTCACATGGTTATTCCAGGATATTACTTTACAGAGGATACATGACAATACTTTACAGATTATATGAGGTATTGCACAAATTATTAAAAAAAAGGCAACAAAAATATACAGCGATTTGAAAGAACATGTACAGAGTTTGAGTACATTTGGAAAGGTGAGAATTTAGTGTCAATTATTCTACTGGGTGGGAGTTATAAGGAGACGAGGTCTAATCGTCCCATTCATCATCGTCCTCAAAGTCTTCATCTTCATCATCATCCTCATCTTCGTCTGTGAAATATAAATACAATTTTAATTGTTTCATATCCTGGGCTTTACTAAATGCATGTGCCATATTTGGTGAGTACCAAAAGCATCCCATTTCTCTGGATCATCTTTGAGATGTTTCTACACTTTGACTGGAGTCCACCTGTGGCAAATTCAATTGATTGGACATGATTTGGAAAGGAACACACCTGTCTATATAAGGTCTAATAGCTGAAAATGCATATCAGAGCAAAAACCAAGTCATGAGGTCAAAGGAACTGCCTGCCGAGCTCAGACACAGGATTGTGTCGAGGTACAGATCTGGGGAAGGCTTCAGAAAAGTTCCTGGTGCATTGTATGTTCCCAAGAGCACAGTGTCCTCCAGAATTCTTAAAGGGAAGAAGTTTGAAACAACCAGGACTCTTCCTGGAGATGGCCGTCCAGCCAAACTGAGCAATCGGGGGAGAAGGCCCTTGGTAAGAGAGGTGACCAAGAACCTGATGGTCACTCTGGTTGAGCTCCAGAGATAAAACGTGAAAAAAATAAAGGGGTCCGGATACTTTCTGAATGCACTGTATATACCTACCATAAGCTACATTCACCATTCACTTTATTAGGAACACCTGTACTTTCATGCAGTTATCTAATCAGCCAATCATGTAGCAGCAGCACAATACAAAAAAAAGCATGCAGATACAGATGATCAAAACATCAGAATGAAGAAATAGTGTGATCTCTGTGACTTTGGTCATTGCATGGATGCTGGTACCAGAATGGGTGATTTGTGTATTTCAGAAACTGCTGATCTAGAAATTTCACACACTACAATCTCCTTACACCTTGCGGTGGATGCACTACAACAGCAGAAGACCAAACTGGGTTCCACTCCTGTCAGCCAAGAACAGCAATCTGAGGCTATCATGGGCACAGACTCACCCAGACTGGACAGCTGGAGATTAGGAAAAAAAATCTTTTTCCAGTCTTCGACTGTCCAGTTTGGGTGAGTTTGTGCCCATGAGAGCCTCAGATTCTTGTTCTTGCCTGACAGAACTTATCTGGGTTACTTATTTGAGTTACTATAGACTTCCTGTCAGCTCAAACAAGTCTGGTCATTCTCCTCTGATCTCTGTCATCAACAAGGTGTTTCAGCCTGCAGACCATCCAACAGTCTGTAACTTACATACCTTTACCTACCATAATCTAGAACCTATATACCTTTACCTAGCATACTCTAGAACCCAATTATACATAGCACACTCTAGAACCCAATTACACATAGCACACTCTAGAACCCAATTATACCTAGCACACTCTAAAACCTGTATCTAGCATAACCTGGAATTTATATACCTAGCAAAAAATAAATAAATAAAAAATACCTATAGCTACCATAATCTAGAACCTATATACCTTTACCTAGCATACTCTAGAACCCAATTACACTTAGCATAATCTAGAATTTATATAATTTAACCTAGTGTAATTGAGACCATGTATGCCTATATATCAAGATTTGGGATTTTATATTTTGCTTACAGTTAAATATTTCTGAAACTTTATTGCCTAATTTTAACATTTAAACATTAAATTTTAATTTAAAGTATTAAATATTTAAAGTACTGTTTAATATTAAACAGACTATATTAAATATTTATATACTCTCAGTCCGCTTGCTTGTGACTCACTTAAAATTCCTTCAAGGAATTCTTAGATGTCCTCAAGGTTGTATTTATTCTTAGAGATTGCCTTACACAAGTTCACAAGGAGGATGCAAATAAATTCCAGTTAGGGTGCTTTAGATCTAATAAGTAGCTCTTACCTGAGGAATGGATGGCTTTGCTCCTCTTCTGCATCACCTCCATTAGTGCTCCCACGATACCCGATGCAGGAGCAGGTGTGGGTGGGCCTGAGTCCGTACTATCTGATACCTTCACAGTGACAGAGAAATTAATCATTAGCCATTATCATTTTTTCCCCACAGACTTTCATGTCATTTCATTTTCTATTATTAGTTTCATGACTCTTGGTCACAAAAATAGAGCACAATATTACAGACTAAAACAAAGAGACTAGATTTCTAAACGGGAAAATCGTAGCACAGAGATTTTTACAACAAAATCCTTAGTGCATGTTGGTGGACGAGAAGGCTTAATAATTAATAATAATAATAAGCAGCTCCTCCATTTTTCACCAGACAAAGACACCACAGTCCCACCCACTCAGTTTCTACTGGCTCAAACCATCAAGGCTCTTGATTTCACAAGCCAAAGTTTACCTTTGCCCTTCAGTGAATTAGCTCTTTCAGTAGGTGAGCTTTATTTGCGTTTGGTCTGAGTACTGCTTTAGCTTTAATAGCAGTAAAGCATAGTTTTCAGGTTTCTCCCATATCGCCAGAGCCAGGAGTGAAAAATAATAAATGCTACTACACCACTGATGTTGGCACCTCTGCATTTATAATCAGACCCAATTAGATTTGTTGGTAAATATTTAGAATGACCCAATGCTATTTATTTGATGTGTCAAGAATCTTGGACTTATACTTTAGTTTTCACCCCTTTTAAATCTGTAGGGGAGTTTGTACACCAAACGCAGTGTTGTGTAGGTTGTTGTCTTGTTATCATGGTGGCAGATGTGTAATCTCTGAACGAGAAAGAGTGCTGCTGACCGTTTTGAGCTGAATGCCCTGGCGGATCTGGTCAAGTAGAGCGTCACGGCCCGTGTTGGTGGATGCTGGGCGCTGGCTGTTATTGTGGTCCACCTTCCTCAGTTGGGTGCCCTCTCTGATCTGCTCCAGCAGGGCTGACTTACCCCCTGTGGGCAAGGGCACTGACTCCCCACCTCCGTCCACCTCGGGTGGAGGTGGGGGTCCAGGAGGAGGAGGAGGAGGAGGTGGTGGAGGTGCTCCTCCTGCTGCTGGTGGTGGGGGTGGAGGAGGTGGAGGGTGAGACTGAGGGGCCTGGGGGGTCATGCTGGCATGAGCAGGAGGAGGGGGAGGTGGATGGCCCCTGCTTGGAGGGGGGGGAGGAGGTGCTCCAAAGCCCTGGCGGGAAGGTGGAGGGGGCGGAGGAGCAGATGTTGGAGCTCTGGAAGGAGGAGGGGGAGGTGGTGCTCCTCGTCCCCGGGCTGGGGGTGGGGGAGGAGGAGGTCCAGAGTTGTGAGGAGGGGGTGGGGGAGGAGGACCGCCACGTGACGGAGGAGGTGGAGGTGCTAAAGGAGAAAAAGAATAAAAAAAGATTGTTACAAAAATACCTATTAGTTGCTGTTCTTCAGTACAAAAAACATGCAGAAAAGGAAATGTATGCAGAGTTAATACTTTCCACCAGAGGGGGATTTTTCACTAAACTTAACTTTGCTTTCCTTCTCGTCTTCCAGATCTGCCTTGACTTCCACAGTTCCCCCTAATTAACATTTCTTATCGACATTTTGGACATTGGATATGGAAACTGCAAGCTGGAAGGGCTTTGATATCTTTTTATAAACTTTCCTTGCTTTGTAGGCATCAATTAGCTTCATTTCATCCACAGTCAGCTGCTTGGATGAGCCCATGTTTGCTGAATATTAGCACAATTTATCAGAAATATTTCAGTCAGACAAGTTATAACGCTCTGGAATTATCATCAGCTGACAGAGTTTGACCTGAGTAATGAGTCCTAACTACTAAATCAAAGACTAACGAATTAATTAAGTTCTGAGATTTTACGACTGGAAGGGTGTCCAAACTTTTGTACATGCCATAATTTCTATTTTATTTTTTAAGTTAATCGAATATAAAGTAACTGTTCATTAACATTTGCAGTAAATGGTTTTAACAGTTTGCTACAGAGTTTGTGTTTTACCTCTTTTCACTACACACACACAAAAAAAAAAAAAAAAAAAAAAAAAAAAAAGAGAGAACAAAATGTGTGATTTGGCAAGGGGTGCCAAAACTTATACATACATCTGTAGTGAGTTTGCTGTTTTTTTTGCACACCTGTGCCATTTTACACGTTATTGTTCTGTGAACTACAAATAGTTACATTATATATTTTATCATTAACTGTAACTATTTGTTTATTTATTCCAAATTATTTCAACTAAATACACATTGGTCTGTGAAACAATAGACATTTATTTTCTTTAGATGTCTTTTAAACTGTTTTACATCAATGATCAGCGAGTTATTAGATTACACACACCGGCTTGGCCACAAAGCCTGCAGTCACTCGTCGATTAAATATGTCAGGAAGTCTTAAAGAGCCCATGGCATCAAAATTAGGCATTTCAGAATTACAAAACATGTTTAACAGATTCATTTTAGTTTTACAGTGTCACCTCATGGGAAACAGAGAAACTTAGGGGCAAATACTTTATTTGTTTGCAATGAAATGCCCTCCAGAATGCTGAAATCATCCCACATAAACATTCTTTCCATCCAATACAACAACATATGGAATTAAACCAAATCCTTTAGACATTTCATGGGCTCTTTAAGAAGTAATGTGAAAGCCTAGTAAGCAAACCCAGCCAAAACACTGCACACCACACTAACAATCGCTTAAAACATCTAGTGCATGCAAATCTACTGTCAGATTCCAGCTAGAGAAAAAAGTTGGCTACACCTACCATTCCACCTGGGGGGACCTAAAGACAAATCACACAGACGTATAAAACACACAACTTTGCTTAAACAGTCCCTTGATTCTTTTATTTCAAGAAATGTTATGTAATAAGGAGATCTTTACTGGAAGCAGTCCTTCATCACTCTTTCTCTGAACTGCTATTTGCACAATTCACAGAGCATGGTAAATAGGAACAGGAGTTTTTTACCATCAGTAAATGGTTAACAAACTGCTAACCTAAATGCTCAGTCACTAAAGTGTTTAAATTTAACTTTTGGGTGTGTTTACACATAGAAACAAGTGACATATTGATTCCTCACAAACAGAAGCATGGAATCCAACTGCATGGACATTCCATCTGCTTTATCATGCGTCCAAAGGAGACCAGTGCAGATCAACAATTAGCTAGCCATGGCAACAAGCTGACTTTACTGAAATTCAATAGCCGTCCATACATATTTTCCCTGTTATTGCCATTTTATACAAAAGTCTCATTAATTTGATTGAACAAGTTCGGTCCAAGAGTGCTGATATTTAGTATAATCGCACTGGTACATTTCACTGTTTGTATCACTCTGCTTGTCTGTGTTCACAATAGCCTGTTACACTGAAACCGTTACTACACTTACTACGGGCTGTCAGTCAGTCTGCGCGCTGCACGGCAACCCGCAACACTCCATCCAGCTGTGAATTCTCTAGGAAGTATTTTCATTGCCGGTGCAAAATAAAAAACCCAAAACATTTGGCCATACTGTGTCTGAAATGTCAGTTACTCTGTATTATTTTTTTATTTAAAGCGATATCACACTCGCAATCACACTCACAATACTGCTGATATGCAGTACAACAGCACTTTTGCTCATGTGATATTGCGCAAATATTTGGACCACTATATTTGTCCTGACTGGTAGGCTATAGTAATGTACGCTAGGAGCTCCTCCAGGTACTTCAGTTTCTTCCTATCTCCCCCAAAAAAAAATTCAGTAGGTGGACTGGCTATGCCAAATTGCCAAGGTTTGAATCCCATCCAGTGTGTATTCCTGCCTCATTCCTGCCCAGTGCTCCTGGGATTGGATCTGGATTCAACACATAAACTATATGGCCAATAGTATGTGGACACCTGACCATCACACCCAGATGTGTACCTGTCCCAAATTGTTGCAGTAAAGGTGGAAGGACACAATTGTAAAGAATGTAATGCTACAGCATACAAAGACAATTTCCCATCACTGGAACTAACAGACCTAGCCCAATGTTTTTCCAGCATGACAATGCTCCTGTGCACAAAGGAAGGTCCATAAAGACTTGGTCTGCCAAGGCTGGTGCATAAGAACACAAGTAGCCTGCACTGAGCCCTGAACTCAACCTCACCGAACACCTTTGGGATGTACTGGAACTCCAGCTGCACTCCATGCCTCCTCGCCTGACTTCAGACCCTTCCCTCAATAATTCTCTTGTGGCTGAATGGGCACAAATCCCCACAGCCCAGAAGAGTGGAGGCTGTTATTAGCAGCAAAGAGGGAACCATATCCATAGTTTTGGAATGGGAGGTTCAAAGACAGATTGGGATGTGATGGTCAGGTGTCCACAAACTTTTGGCCATATAGTGTACGTGATCATTCAGGTCCCTGGAGGACTAGTGATTAGGCCATTGCGCTCTCACTGCCGCGGCCCGGGTTTGAATCCAGGCCAAGGAAACGCACAGGAAAGTGCACTCCCAGTGCCGGTCCAAAGCCCGGATAAATTTGGGAGGGTTGCGTCAGGAAGGGCATCCGGCGTAAAAATTGTGCCAAATCAAATATGTGGACCAATGATCTGCTGTGGTGACCCCTAATGGGAGCAACCAAAAGAAGAAGAACAACAAGTGTATGTAATCATTCCATTTTTATGTCTGCCAATAGAGAAAACTCATAAATATAGATGTATATCTTGTAATTATTAGTAATTAGTAATCTCGTTATGCGGCTTGGCAAGTTTTTTGTTAACTCATAGAGTCCTAACCAAATATTTTAAGTTGGCCAGCCAAATAGCCATTTTTATATTCAGTGTGAAACCACTCCCTCTAGTAATATTGCTTAAGGAATCCATTTACGTTCCTGTAAAAATCACTAAGAGCTGCCCCAATTAAATCTGTATTACCTTATGCTGCTTACAATTTCAAACAAATGTGTAATTAATATGTCTGTGGGATGTATTTCACACTTTAATGACCTGTGAAAATGACAGGAGTGATGTTAAGTGCTCACCTTGTCTCTTCAGTTCATTCTTGACGGCCTCCACGCCTCCCTTCTTCTCGATGAAGTCATAAATCACTTTTGACGTTTTCTTGTCTTTGAGCTGTGCTTCAGAGATGCCGCACATGTCAAACAGGTTCTTCAGCTCTGGGTCCAGGTTATTCAGCTGAAACGTAGGCATGAGCAATCAATTTCATATCAAATTTCAGAAATAACAATAGCACAAGTATTAAACTCCTCTTCTTATCAATGAAAAACATTTTGTTTTCAAACTTCCATCAAAAAAAATTAATTGATTCAAATAATCAAGCCATTCCTTACTGGTATCATATCTAAATTAGAATACATGCATGTGTTTTTCTTTAATAAATGCTATGTATACACCGAGCAAACGAATAATAAGGTTTGTGTTTACAGACATGTGCTGAAATTGATAAATACAGAAAATTGTGTAGAAATTTTGATTATGTAGCATTACTGGGTGGTTGGATTATGCTGTGTTACTGACTGGGACAGACATTTAGTCTAATCCTGACACCTTGTGGCAGGCTCTTTGTGGTAGTAGGATGACCCATTACACAAAAAACTAACTGTACTACAGTCACCATGATAGTCTGTGTGTTTTTTTTTTTTTTTTTTTTTTTTTTTTTTTTAAGATGTAAATTGGATGTATTAGGATGTACAGATTTGGATGTACATTGCTTTCTTTATATTAAGAAATGTCTTCTTGGCGTGCTTCTTTTTAAGCTGTGGTATATATTCTACGTACCAACTACAACGCAGAGACAGCAATATGGAAGTAATATGAGGATAGAAGTACAGTGCAGAGATATAAACTGTAACATGCCACTTGCTGTGTGGGATGAGAGTGTGTAATAGAATTAGAGCAGAGCCTGTGTGAACACAAGGCCATTCACTCTCTGACATGCCACTGCCACACAGGTCGGCATTGTGTTCCAAAAAAGAGCCACTTCAGTATGCATGCATGTGAGGGTGAGCACGAGTGACAGAGCAAACCCTTGTGGTACTTACATCGAAGCCTGTGTTTGGGTCCCAGCCTACATGGCCGATGTGTCTGTTAAGAGGCATGAGAGAGCCCGTGTTGGTATGTATGGACACAGCACGATAAACCAATGCAGACAGAAAAGATTAATTTGTCTCATATTATTTCAGTCATTTTATGTGCATCGTGACCACAGATTAATAACCAGCAGTTATGTGCAAGTACAAAGAAACAATATATTCCAGCACACAAAACTTGAACAGACACCTTAAGGTAGCCCAGATGCTGAAAGAATGAAAGGACTTACTGGAAATTGCTAGGAGTCCCAATGTCAGCCTTTGTCAGTTTCTTCCTCTTGCCTTTCACCTTCTTCTCTTTCTTGTTAAGGCTACTGTGCACCATGTTGTTCATGTGGGAATTGTTGTGGAAGCTCACATTGTTAATTTCTGGGTTCTTGATGTCCACTGTCGCCATTGGCAACGTGGGTCCTGGACACAGCACATAAAATAAAGACTGTTAGCTAGAACATCATTTTAAATCCCAGTTCTGTTACCCATATTGCTGAGCAGAGAGACAGTCCTGCTGGCTGAGTTCTCAGAGTTTGTGTTGCCAACAACAACTTATTCTTTCCATGCACAGACACTGAGGGGGTGTTCTACAAGCCATCCACAGCCAACAGTGCATCTCACACACACACATATACACGCCTGACAATACAAACTTTAATTCTATCTCAGTTTAAAGCATCTTGGACGTAGTTCAGGACAAAGATCCTTGTTTTTGTAATTAAAATAAGAATCATGCCAATTTCCAAGAATTTTCTTTGTGACATAAAAAGTCAGGAGGGAGAGAAGAGGACAAAAAATTTTTAACGACTCATAAAATGACAGAAGTATTGTATCAGTACAATGTCTAAAGGTTGATTTATATATATGCTTTGCAAATCTGTGCACATGTGCAGGCATTGTGTGCAGATGTTTACATAGAGTTTTGACATCATACGTCTCCTGAAAAATCAGAGTGTCCACAAGGTGGCAGTACTGCACATGCCGAACCAGAATCATCATATGCCAGTCTGCAAGTTTCCTCTTGCCCCAGCTCATTCTCCAAAAGATTTTTTCCAGTTACATTAAAATATATTTAGAATCTGTAAAAATGAAGACCTACGTGTGTGTCTGCAAGCCAAGAGTCAGGAAAAACAGTGCGAAGTGAAAAAAAGTAAAGAGGGACCGCAAATAGCCTATGCCCTGCGAGAATGTGTACCAAGGTCAAATCTAATTGATGATCCATGATGTACAGGGACTGATAAATAATGGAAGGAAAAAAATCTCATATTTCACTGTAGCAGAGCATGGATAGAAGAAACAAAAATGTCACAAATAAACATTAATTTAGGTCATTTACACTGCACTTGGTTATTATCCCCCTACAAGAACTGACTGTTACTTTACTGTTCTGCCAAGCAGCATGTGGAACGTGGAAGAGCCTGATGGGGCCCGAGTTCTACCTCGAGTACAGGTATGGTGTTTCTGAAGTTGTGTCACACCACACTCTGGCCTAAAAAAACACAGCTCGCTATGATGGTATAGACCCCAGAAAAGACCGGTGGCTTTTTTAAGCCTTAAATCAACAAAGAAAAAGAAATTCACTCCACATTACAGAATATACACAGGCTGAGCATGATTACAGACAAACCTAACCCACATCAAGTCAAATTAACCTAATTTCATTAAGCTTGACTGACAAAGAATTAAGGCAACAATTCTTATTTAAAAAGGAAATTGGAAGGCATCTTTGGAAATAGAGGAAGAAAAATTCCTTCCTTCCAGCAACAGAGGATTCAATTGGATTATTGTAGATAGTGTAGCTTATTCATTTTTTTTTTTTTAAATCTACATTTTGGAAAGGAAATGTTCAGAAATAAACCCTTTTGTTCTGAGAATAACTCATAAGAAATTATTCTTTCCATAAGACACTGTCCCAGTTACAATCTGGGACGTTACAATCCAACACTTCCAGAGCACCAGTAACAGAACATTACCCAGTGTAGCCTGCTTGAGTCTTGCCTCACTATCTCCATCACTACTGCTTTTTAATGCCAAACAGCACACTGCTGATAGAATGTTTGGTTGATGAGGCACATATGGGAATAGTTTTTTTTTTTTTCATGCTATAAACAGTATACTGTGAGTTGAGATGAATGATGATGATGATGTTTGAGGTTTTCTGGGCAGATCACAGCACTAACTTGGGGCAATGATATTGAGTCTGGCATCCCCAGCTGGTGTCATATTAGTTCGACGTGAATGTCAAACAGAAAACCAAATTTTTAGTTATTTTTATTAATCAACCGTATGTAACTATTCATAATAGCATGTATTGTATAAACAAGACAGGGCTGAACACGTGTCCAGGTCATATACAATATCAGTGCAGTATGAGAAGATTTCTCTATTTGTTTCACTGTATTTTGTAACATTTGTGCCACTACAGGAACAACTACTGAATTAAAATAAATTTTCAAAATTAAAATTAGCATTGAATGCAAGTACTAGAACACATACCATTTGGTGGGTCACGCCTTTTCTCTGCAAAAACAAAATCAACAAAGTTAAAATATTGGGGCGAGTCAAATGTAAGAACTTTTCAGCAGAAAGGGAATTAAAAGTCAGGTGATATTTATTTAGTGTGAGGTTAGTTTGTTAAGGATCAGACTGAGAGACACCTGTAAGAAGACTAAAGCAGATGAGAAGTATTCAGGTACATGAATACTACTACACATTTATGAGGCAAGATTAAATCTCACCTCTGATTTTTTTTTTTTTGTCTTACAGACATAATTGTTTTTTTGGGGAATAAATACCAAAAGGCTCATGACATACAATCAGAGAGGTGTGAGAATAGGGAGAATAGGGAGAACAGGTCTAACGATAAGCGACAGTAAGCATGGAGCCCTGTCTGAAAGACGCTCCACACACAGAAAACCTCAAACTTCAAAGCCCAGCATGCAAAACAGAGCAGGAAGAACTGGACATAAGCCACACAGGAGAGAGAGTGAGCGAGAGAAAGAGAGAGAGAGAGAGAGAGAGAGAGAGAGAGAGCACGCGAGTGAGAGAGCGAGACAGAGAGGGAGCGCGAGCGAGAGGGAGGGAGAGAGCAAGAGGGAGAGAGAGAGAAGGAGGGAGAACGTGTGCACTGTGCTCACGACAGGAGAAGGACTGTCATTTCCTTAGTCTGCAGAATTAAATCTACAGACTAAGGAAAAGGAATTACAACTTGTAGCCTCAAAGAAAAAAGTAAATGAAGCCACATATAAAATTTATAAAGGTTTATAAACATTTATAAAGGTTTAAGTTTATTGTGGAGTAAGTGCTTCACCTCAACAATTCAAAAATAACTAATTCTATAGAGTGGCGGCTCGTCCATAGGGGCAGGTGGGGCAGAGCCGCTCTATTTATACCAGCTGTTGAACAAATATTCATAAAACCCTCATTCACAACGCCATATATTTTAAATTCCAGCGAAATACTAATTACCTCTTATGAGTGACCAGCGATTTGACAGTAATGCTGTTTGACAGATATAAGCTTATTTTCTGTTCATTGGTTTGCTTTTCACTGCCCCATTTACCGGCATAGACTTATTACTGCAAAAATGGGAACCGCAGTAAGTGCTAACAGAGGCCCACGGAGGCAGGAATCACGCTGCACCGTGCCCGCTCTATTGAAGTGGGACCGTTAATAACAGGGTTGCCAGATTGGGCAAGTTTAACAATACTCCGCGTCTTCCAAGATCTTGAAAATACTATGAATTAAATCCTTTATGAATTAAATTTCTGCAAAATGGCAACGTTTAAATGCAGGAAGTGTGTCTATGATGTACAGAACCACTTCTATTGTAAGATATTTTGCAAAGATTGGGAGAGGGAAAGGGGGATATGGAGCAAATGATATGCGTACATTAGAAATACTTTTCTCCCCAACCAAAGGCTGAGGAAAAGAAGAGTCGTGTCTCCCTTTTCCAATGCCCAAATTTTTTGCGCTAGTCTTTTAAGTGGTTTTTGTAGGTACGTCTAAAAACCACTCAAAACCAGCCGCTAGACTATGCTGGATGACTTAATGTTGCCAACTCTCAACTGCCTATTATGAAACTCCTCTAAAATTCACTAGACAGTAGCCTATAGAATAAGTGTTTCTTGACTAAATTTTGTTTGAAGATATGTTGTCATTAATTTTGTCCTGCCCCACCAAAAACTATGGTCATGAGCCACTACTGATTATATAATTAATTAATCAAATATTAGAACCCACCCCCACTCAGTTAACTCAACAATAATAAAAAAAATAATTTCAGGTAAAAAAAAATAGACTGTTTCTAACTAAACTAGCAGCAAAATATAAATGATTAGCAATAGGCATATCTCCTAGCAGTTAGATATTATCAGTTAGTGATAACATATGGAATATCAGACAACAGTGAATTCTTCGGGTTCAGGTTTGTTGTGTGAAAGGGTGCGGCTGGCTCTGTGCAGAATTACTTCTGGTTTGGACACGTTGTGAACTTATCAGTGCTAACTGCTACGCTATTGTTAAAGTGTGCAAAATAACAGCAACTATCCAAGCTATAATACAAATTATATAGTATGTTTAACGGATGTGCACACACTAACATTTTATGACAATCATCAATACTGATATTGCATAAAGTAAGGGTACACTATAACATCAGATTTCCTTATTACGCTACATCATCATAAAGGATATACACTCCTAGATGTGCTAGCATCATAAATATTGTATGAGTATATTTATTTGTAAAGAGTTTATGAAGTAGATATGAACTAGTAAAAAAAAAAAAATCACATCACCATGTGACGCTTGTGCACGAAGGATAAAAGTAAGAAATGCAAGAAGTCAAAAGAAAGACTGGCATAATCACCGGTTTTCTTCTGTCGTCTGCTGAGGAGGTCATTAAGGGCAACGCGGAATCGTTTTGCTTCCTCTTCATTAGCAAAATTCAGGCCGATCTGGCAAGACTGAAAAGCACAGAGCACAGACAGCCTTTCAGACTACACGTGTTCTGCGGTGGAGATCAACACACATGCAGTGGAAAAACTAAAAATGACATTCAAAAGTTATAAAACAAGCACTGTAGATGTTTTGATAAGATAACTGACTGACAAGGAATGCTGAAACGGAACAGTGTATTAAAATGTTTAATGTTAAAAGCCCACTAAATAATACATTTTATTTCGGTTTCTGTAATCACTGGGGATCAAAGGCAGGCATAAACCGCAGAACCACAGAGCTTCGCTTAGTCATTAATGCCTTCATTTTGCTTGCTGATACTGCTGGCTAGGCATAATAACTATTTCAAAGATAGACTGTGATATTGCAATTTTCTTATTGTGGATACAGATCACAATCCCTGTTCCATTTATCTTCACTGAGAAATGCCACAGTGTTTAAATAGCTCAAGCGCCTCCCGAGGCTGTTCATCATAAAACTGCTGCCCAAAGAGACACATGTGAAATGTGTGCTTTATAACTGATTACGATAACACCATGAGTTGAGATAAAAGGTCATAAACATCAGAAGATAGGAAATAAGCTTGGCATAAAAATATAATATACACAGTAGGCCATGTGACTAGCCATCATCTAAAGTTGATCTTACCTCTGTAGAAAAGAAAGTCTCTCACATAGAGCACTCTAATTCAGAAAGCTTAGTGGGACAATAGTATGATTAGAAGCAAATAGGACTTACATCCCCTGGAAATGTGATAAAGTAAGGTCTTGAACTATTGCTTGTAAAATTAGTGTACAGCTCCTGCTCGAACTTAGTTTTTCCATCCTGCAAAACAAAATAAAACAAGAACGAATAATGAACTGAATAATGTTCATTCTCCATTCCTGTACATGTACGCATATGTGCGACATTCGTGATTTGGAATTTGACTATAACACACACCTAAAGCCTGAGGGATATCTGCAGCAGACTCACCTTGATATCGAACACACGGATGAAATAAGACCGCTGAGGGTTGTCTTTCACCAAGCAGGCCACTCCACAGCATCGTTTGCTCCAAGAAGGACCTCTGTCTGCTGCATACACCTGCACCACTGCTGAACACAGAGTCTACCAAAAACACAAGCAGAGCTTCCAGTCAAACACAAAGCTGCACGCTACAAAGCAAATTCAACTTGAGTCAGATAATATTACAGTCAATAACTAGACTGACTGACTGCAGTCTAGGACCATACAAGCTGTTTTTATATTTAATGTTGGCCATTAATAATGAGCAACAAGTTGCAAATAGAGAATTCATTATTATAATGACCCTGTTCAAATATTTTTTTAAAAACAAAAAAAGTGGAATGTATTTGAATATTTTAATAAAACAAAACCAGCATAAGTACACAGGGATTATGAAAGCCATTTCCCACTGAATCAAATAAAGAGATCGAAACTCAATATTTACTCATCAGCAGACTGTGTATGCTCTTTACTTTCATTCTTTTTTAAGAACAAAGACCTGTCTAAAAGCATTCATGCCGCAGAAGCCTGGCAGATTGGAAATAGCCAACAGGGCTAGAACTGAGAAGGAGGTAACAAAAATGTTCCATATGGCACTGAGCCTAAATGCTTGCTTAAATGATAAAATAACACAGAGATAACAGAAATGATAATCGTCTGTAAAGTGCTTTTAGATTACATTTCTAATGGACTGCTGAGTTTTTAATTGGCACATTTTTCCACCACTTCTTACTGAAGATTTGTTACTTTAACCCTTATGTAACTAACTTGCATGTTAATGGTTGTATTACTAATGGTCATGTTAATGCTACTCATCTCGCCTTATGGAGTTAAGGTACCATACGCACTAGCCACAGGATGTTTTCCTCTTCAGGTGCTCACTGAACATTACCGTTTCCCTGAACTTTGGCTGGTCTCACACAGTTTTGCTGACCATCAGGATTTTGTTCCATGTTTTCAGTTGGATGTATCTGCTTGGCACTAGAAACAGACTCTGTCTATTGTGAAATATAAATACCTTGAAGCACGAGTAATGCCGGAATAAAAAACCTTACTGAAACTTACTAAATGTATAATAAGAACTAGAGTAATAACAAAGAAGCATTACAATGTCTGCATTGACTCTGTGAGTGTGTGTGCCACACGTAAAAGAGAGCAGCAGTAAGTTGTGTCCTCTAGGACACAGGCTAGCAAAGGCAAAAAAACAGGCCAACGTCTTGGCAATGCAGTCAAAGGGAACAAAGCCAAGATCGCAGAGAAGATGAAAAATTTTCCATGGACAAATGTGCTTGCTTACACACACACACACACACACACACACACACACAATACAGACAAAAGTCAAAGTCATTGTCAGAAATATCACAGGATTAACAGGGTAATAACTTATGAAACTGGCCTGGAAAATACCAATGTGAAAAATATGCCAAAGTAGGCAGCTAACTAAGACAAACAAGACAGGAAAGTAATTCAATCTGTGTGCTAAACTGCCACGTCAGTAACAGCAGTAATAACGACACATGGCTTTTCTTCATCTCAAACAGGGAAAACTGCTTCCTGCTCGAAAAAAGCACTCTCAGCATTAGGATATTCTGACTAAAAGAAATGCATAGCCAGCTCAGTGGCTCGGTGGAAACCCAAAACAGAGAGCAAACGGGTCTACGGAGACATGCTCTGGGGAGGGAGGTCATCAGACTCAATCCAATATCACCAGCTTCTGTGTCAGACCACAGGCGACAGGTTCAAGTATTCATAGAAACGAATAAGTCTTTTAAATGCAAAAGTTTAACTGACTGCATAACATTAACACTCTAAACTTGAATTTAACTGCATTCGCTTTATTTTTAAACGAACCTTGAACGTTCAGCTCAGTTTAGAAACGCTATTTTACAGTAATTCGGCTGGTGCTAACATGGAAATCTGAACAGAGATCAGCACTTGCTCAGCATTATTTTTCCTTCAAGCAAAAACCTTGCAGTGGAGGAGTCAGATCAGTTCACTTCCTGTCCATAAAGACTGCTGACTATGCACACATCCCTGTTTGGACCTCTCTCCACCCTCTCTTCCTCCCTTCTGCCCACCCCCTGACATACCCCCTCCTTTTTTCCCCAATTGTCTGAATTGGACTTGATCCACACTCTCTGCTTTCAGATTTCAGTGCTTGTTCAGAAAGCAGCAATGAATGGACGCATGACTGCTGGAAATGGACCCCGCTGTCGTGTCTCATATTCAGTTGTCCCTATAAAAGCCCACTTTATGGCCTAGCTCTGTGGCTGTGTGTTCTCGAGTGAACATTGCGCTTGTACTGTCAATTGCCTCTTTAGCTCCATCCAGCATGGACAAGAAATCTAAATAGGATGGGAAATGAGAATGTATGGTAAGTTACTATTCCCAACTAGAAATGAAAAAGAAATAAATGGGTTAGGGTTAGGTTTAGAAATTTGGAAATTGATTATGGCGCTAGTGTTGATCTAGGGCTGGACAATACACTCTCAGAAATAAAGGTACCAAACTGTATTTGTCCTGTCACTGAGATGATACCATCAACGGTACATCTTTTGTACCTTTAATAGGTATCTTTTACCTGGGAAGGTGCTTGTGGTGTACCTTTCATTAGCTTTTAGAATAAAGCCTTAAATGACCATCAGAGGTCTAATTACATAGCTTAAATTACATTATAGTCCTGTTTCCAGGTGAACAAAAAAGAAGAAACACACTAAAATTACAAAAGATGGCACGAGGAAAAGTACAGTTTGGTATTTTTATTTGGTACCTTTATAAAGAGTGTATTGAAAAAAATATTGCAGTTACATAGGAACACATCATGCGATGTCAATATACAATATATTATACACTGGTGAACGCTTTATAAATGGATCTGGTGCGATTCATCAAACTCCAAGACCCCTTTCTACTCACATGAAGCATGTGATACTGATAGACCTACACCACACAATAAACCATTTAGTGCCTGCTTATCTCTCACCTGTTTGCATAATGCAGTCTTCTGTGATATCGCCATTATCATGGCCAATATTGTGTATACGTTCATATTACATCGATTTACACAACTAATTATATATTGTGCAGCCATATTCCCATGCTAAACTAAACTCTCTTTTCACTCTTGTCTGTACTAAGACAAAAACATAACCCAGTTTTCCAAGCACTTGTATCTGCATTCCTGCTGTGTATCAAGAGGTAGCCTGTGTTTCATCCATCAGTGCTTGCCTTTCAATCCAAGAGTCACATTCGACTCTGATAACTGTCATTTTATTTATTGTAAAACTAACATTACTTGCTTAATGGAAGTTTTCCTGAACACTTCTCTAAATATATGGCACTCAAACTTGACTCTGCACAAAAAAGTTGCTGATTTCAGCAGATTCTTTTTAGCTTGGACAAGCAAAGGAGTGTGATCATTCCTGAGCTGGAATGAACTGCCTTCATTGTACAAAACTGGTACCACAAACTTTACCTGTTGGACAGAAATGAGACAAAAATGAAGTAGTGGTGAATGCTTCCCCGCAAGTGATTTACTGTTGCCTGGGACACAACGGCAGGAAATAGTTCAAATCCCAAACAGGCCTATTAGTCCCCAGAGTGCCCGGCGGCCCCACAACACTTCCTACAGACTCTACTGGAGCATTCGAACATTTCAACCCAACGCTGAAAAAGACAGTTTCATAAACTACAACTAAGAAAAATGGTTGCTAGCCTGAAAACAACAATTACCAAATTAAACTCTTCTGACTTCTGAGTTACTGTTATTACATAAGAAAGCAGTGACATGACAACAAGTTAGCTTGTCATAAGCTTTACGTTTTACATTAAGGTTCCCTGATAAGCCATGCACCTCAACAGTAATACAACATACATAATATTAAAATAATTAATGCTTCTATTAATTGATATATTTAATAAAAAACAAACAATAAAGACCAAGCTGTTTTTTAACTCAACATTTATTCTGTCCCTGAGGTAAAAATCAGCCCACACTGACTGAAATAATATCATTTAAAATGTTTATAATGGTTAATTAGCAAAAATCATACATTTTTGTATTCATAAGCTCATGAATGGTGCCATCTATTTTTCCTGTATTTGTCTGATCATATCACCAACATATTACCATATGCTAATTATATAGCCTGGTTTTCAGTCATGGATGAAAAACACTAGTTAATGCAAGTGTATTTAGTTAACAAATAAACAAAATATATAAATGTTTCTTGTTTTTTTTTTTTTTAACATTATTTCAGGTTTCTTCATGAAGACTTTGTAACTGTTAACTAATACAGTAAATTAGGTTATTTAAGCTAACATTAATGGTTAGCTTAGTAACTAGCTAGTAAATGAACACTATTTTTTAAACACTGTATGCTTCATGCTACGTGCCTAGCATCATTAGCTGTTATAATTACGTCGGGTATTATTTATCTGAGAAAGAGCAAAACTTCCAGTGTTGAATGAGGTACTGAATCTCCCTGTACAGTGGTCATGGCTGTAGCACATACAGATGGAGACCCAGTGCCTGAGGTAAACAAACCCGGCGCTCCGGCCTACACTGCAGGGGGAAACTAACTGCTCGCTAGTGCACTGGAAGTCGAGATGCAGTGGATAACCGGCAGCAGAAACAGCTAACACTTAACGAGAGACCTACAAGAGCGAGGTGTTTCTGTAACCCCTGTTAGAGCAGCTCCCCTCAGGCGGAATTCACTTTCCATGACCGAGCAGCCTGGTCGAGGAAGTCTGATCTCCCCATGTCAATGCCAGCTAACACAGGCTACACGGGTTAGCTTAGCATCAAAACAAACACCGCTATGAACACGTCCATGGAGCAGAGCGACCACGGCGAAATCCCCTGCCAAATTTAACACGGTCATACAACAGAGTTGGCAACTGAACTTGAAGCAAAAGTCGCAGTATGCTGAACTTACGATGCATTTCCTGCCAAGGTAGTTGAAGAGACACTCGTTCTCCTGCGGGGTGAGAAGCAAAGAGCCCACATTAGCCAGCCTCCTCTGAGGTGTTGGTGCGCTCATGTTGCACGAGGCCGATGAGTCCTGCTGTTTGTATCCTGCTAAAGTTTTTTTATGTGAAATATATGCGATCAGACATCATCGTGGCCTGCACTCGGCCCATCCTGGAACTGCATTCCGCAAAGAGCCAACTCACAGCTTGTGTTTTCTCCACTCCAACCCTCTTCACAAACAAAACTTATAATCCCGCGGATACAAGTCAGTTTGGACGTTTCAATATTCGAGAAACTGCAAAATATAAACTTTCATCCCGAACTCCCACAGCAACAACGATCCCTCAAACCAACATGGCAGCTTGGTGGATGAACCGATGAGGCGGCCACGAAAGGGGGTCTTAAAATCAGCTCTTTCAAATGTTATTATTAACAGCAAAATGATGTATCCAGAAAAAAATCGTTTGTTAAAATAACATTTCACTCAGAATAAGGATTCGTTTTATGCAAGATTTGTGGTAAGGGTTCCAATAAGCTGAACTATTTCTGCAGTGCTCCCCTCTTGGGGGAATGGTTTGTTCCTGTTTTCCCGTGCATTCTGCAGTATGCGGACGGATGAGCTGAGCTCAGGATGGGCGGAGACTCACGAAACCGGAGTGCGGGGCGCCGTAACGTCATAGCAACGCGGAAGATTACAATTCTTTGCATGTCCTCTGTTCATTTGATCGGTGAAAGATCAAGTTCCCCACATTAATAACAGTGGGAAATGCTGCTACAGACTCATCCTGGCGAATAACACAAGCACATCTTTGGGAGATTAAGGAAAGTACGGATATTTGAAATATTTGTGGGTTGAGGGACACTGTGAGATCTATTTGCTGTCATTATTCACTATCTCACCGGAAGTTCTGAAACGCTACTACTACATTTCCGCGTTTTTAAATACAAAAGTATGTAAACATACACACATACACACACAGTTTTTAAACCCAAAAAATCTAAAGCATTGGATCACTCAAACGCAATATGACAATACAAATGTAAATAACGTGTAAATGTTCAAATTCACCACAACTCATTCGACAAAATGTTTTCAAAAGTTAAATGGTTATAAAATGTTTCAGAGCCTTCTTACAACAAAATATCATCCCCAGAATATCATATAGTACTATCAATAATAATAATAATAATAATAATAATAATAATAATAATAATAATAACAATATTAAATACTAATCACATACAGTATGTGTGTATGTGGATTAGAATAGTTTATCGTTATATATACCATTGTTTTTGTAAAATATTATTTTTACAATATAATTATTTTGCAGTATTGTTGCTCTCATTCCTTTTGCTCTGGACTGCCAGGGCTGTTTCCTTTGGTACAAACTGAGTTCTTCGTTTTGCTTGTTTTCTTGCTGAGTACTAATAGCAACGTCCTCACCTCATGACTGTGACCTCTGGGGTATAGCCTATAAAAGACCCCGTCACATCACTTCATCCACTTTCCCATTCTTGTTTTGCCGAGGAGTTGAGGAAGAAACTGAATATAGCACACATTCATTTTTGGTAATCTTGTTATTTTTAAAACCTACACCATCAAAGAGCTTGCGTTAAAGCGGGATAGTTCTCATAGTTGACTTATTACTAACTTCACCATGATTGTGTTGCTGAACAAGGTACATGGACTATTGTTTATTGTTTTATGTAAGGTGGTATGGAGCAGCATGAGTGCAGTGGATGCAGAGTAACTAATCTTAGTTATAAAATTATTGCTTGTGTACATTGCCAACTTTCTCAACCTATTTTGTGTTTCAGGCTCAAATGAAGAGTGTTTTTATTTCTGCCAAGCCCTGATGGACGATTGACATGATCAATGCCCAGATTGTTTTGGGACCTGAATATCTGCAACAAGCACTTATGGAGCCCTGCCCTAGCTGCACCATAATGCTGTTGGTGACGCGTGAAGCGCTGTCTATTCATCACCTTCTTCTGGCTCTGTGTGACAACAGCAAGGAGTGAAGCTAAAAGTAGATACAGCTGCAGAGCCCATTAAAAAGAAAAGCTAAACACCTTAACTGTGTTGCAGTGGCAAGTACAAATGTGGGCAGGAGACACCTCTGAGCAATCCCATGGAATATGAGAAAGTGCCTTTTCATTGGAACACAGAGGAACTGGCAGTGGGCATGGGTAGTGGCACAGTAGCAACACTGAATGCACTACAAACTGGTGTTAAGGTGCATCAGTGGTGTGGTTGAGAGACCAGACACCTCATTAGTAGTACAGGCTGATGAAGCTTAAAGATGGAAAAACCTTGCTGTATACAGCCAGAATATAAAGGAGCTGATCTGCTGGTTTGTAAAGCATATGATACTATAGGCCAGCAAATCAGTGGGGCTACTAACACAGATAAGACAAGTTTGGTTGACTCAGATGCCATTGTTGGAGCCTGGTAAAAACATGCTGCACCCACTGCCATTGGTGCCTGGACAGGTCTTTGGCACACAGCCCCAGGAGGCATTGAATGATTTCCTCCTTCTGTTTGATACAAAGAGCATTATTCCCATGGAGACATTATTCCCGTTGAGGTTTCAAAGACTGATTGCCTTTGTGGAAGGAGCTACATGGGTTGCACCACATTGGTGCCACCACAGGAGCCTAGAATATAAAGGTGTATTCATGCCAGAGCAAAGCATGATCAAGCCTCTAAAGCATAATTTTAAAATCTAACTGCCAGGGATCCTGACCTCGATTCTGAAATCGCATGAAATCACTCCACTGTCACACACAGGGGTCTGCCCCTCAGAGGCACAAGACCAGAGTAAATTGGCTATACTGACTGCAGAAGTGCAGTCGCTACGTGAAAAACAGACAATTAAAAAAAGAACAGGAAATAGTACATGGACCAGAAAACTTTACTTCCCAGGGTAGTTGCCCTAGAACCGCTGCAATGGCAGGGTCTGTGCACACACTCTTATCTGGATGACTGGCTACTATGTGGATAGACTCAACAGTGTGTAATGAGCCTGACAGAGCTGCAGATCTCAAATGTTGAATCACTAGGACTGGTGGCAAGACTTGCCGCACAAATGAATGCCTTCTAACTGCCACCACTGTTATGGATGACACTGCAGAGCGTTCAACAGACTACGCAACAAGTGCTGCTGAAATCCCCATTCTGGCTGAACAGATCATGGGCCCTCTGGTTGTTGATGTTTTTGACTTGTCAGTTACCTATGTGCCCTGTCAGTGCACTGGTTCTGTACAGAAAAGTGCACTGAACCAAAGAGTTTTTTCACTCCTTATCTTGCATAAACCCCTTATCGTGCACTGCCTACAGGGGACAGATCAATGGATTTTCACTAGGATCACATAAACTATTCCAAAGTTTCCTTAAAGGTGTGGAACATCTCCAGTCCTCATGCGCAACAGTGATCCCACAGTAGGATCTGGAATTAGTGCTAAGCAGTTTGTGCAACTTGCCATATGAACCAATGGAAGATGCAAACATACAGTAGCTTTCACTTAAGACAGCTTTTTTACTGGCCACAAGTACGCTCTGGTATCCTGCAAGTTGTGTGTGGTAATGGGCAACACACAGTGCCTCCATTGGGAACTGGAATTCAAACGTGTCACTGTGGCTTAACCCAGCATTCCTACCAAAGATATTGATGCTATTGATATTGATCAACCTATCTGGTCTTGCAGAAAAAAGCATGCCCAGGCCAGCCCATGGCTCTGAAGCACTATGTGGAAGATTTGTAGGGACACCATAATGGGTCTCTACACTGCAAAAAATGAAATCTTAGCAAATGAAAATTTCTTTTTTTTTGGGCTAGATTTTTTTTATTGCTTTTTAACAGATAGGGTCACATACAATTGTCCAAAAGATTTTTCACAATGAACAAAAACAAAAAGTTGACCCTCTGAACCCCCCCTAACCCCCCAGTGGTCCCCCAGACCCAGGCCACTAATTGTTAAAAAAAACCAAAAAACAGATTGCATTATGAGACACTTAAGTAGAACAACATACAAATCATCAGAGGTCCAAAAGTCTAAACTAAACCCCTAATTAAATTCTTCCATCTTGAAGCTTTTCTATCAGTGCTTCTGCAGCAGCTTTCCATGCTTCAAATGTTGAGGCTCTTGCTTGAAAATTCTAACATTACTATATCATGAAACTGAAGTAGCCACTGTCGCACAGATAAAGTATTGGGAGGGAGCCATCTTTGCGCAATTATCTTTTTGGCAGATGTTAGACCTGCCAGCCAGATCTTTCTTTATAACTCAGTGAAACCTAAATTGGAATCATCATTTAGAAGAAGCACAACTGGTTGCACTGGTATATCTTTTCTTATGATATCAGACAATACTGACAAAATCTTTCCCCAAAACTCATAAACCTTCTCACATTCCCACACCATATGCATAAATGTTCCCACTTGTTGGTAAGGGCAAAAACTACAGTGGGGATTTGGAGATAATTTAATGAGGAAGCGTTTCTTTGGTGTCCTGTACAATCTATGACAAAATTTGAAATGAATTAACTGATGGTTTGGATTTTTTGATGCGCTGAATATATTTTTCCATACCGGCACCCAGTCAATCTGATCTAAAGATAGCTCCCTTACCCAAATTATGGCAGTGGTAATTGTTTTTGCTTAACTTCAAGAAGATGAGCATAAACAGATGACACTATCCTTTGCTGAGAGGGGTTAAAAAACCAGCTGTAAAGTGGATGTGCTTTGAGAGCTTTTCCCCACGGGACTCCATATGCTCTAAGGGCTGAACGCAGTTGCAAGAACAAAAAAAAGGATGATGCAGGTACATTAAAAGATGCAACTATATATTGGAAGCCAAGCATACCTTTATCATCCCATATATCAGCAAGAGTCCTTATTCCCTGCTTTGACCACTGCTCTGACATGAATGGTTCAAAACCACATTTGATGTTCCTATTATGCCATAAAGGAGTCTGTAGGTACCATTTGTTATTGTACCTTAATAATTTCTCAACTTCTCTAAAAGTGTTAATGGTGTTTGTCACAATAGGACCGAATGATTGCTTACAATACTTCAAAGAAAGTCCAGAAAAAAAGTATATCTTCAAGTCTCATTGGTCTGACGATGGCTGCTTCTATTTCTCTACAGGGTGTATAAACCAAAGAGTCAAACCATGTCTTGACTGCACGCAAGTGGAAAGCTTTATGATATAACTCAAAGTTAGGAAGAGAGAGACCTCCCTCCATTTCAGTGCATTGCAGTGTAGTCATTTTTAGCTTTGGTTGTTTGCCATTCCAAAGAAAAGTACAAATTAAAGAATCGAGTCTTTTCCACCACTTTACCAGAGGGGGCAAAGGAATCATTGCACTAAGAAAGTTGACCCTAGGTAATATATTCATCTTCACAGTCGAGACTCTAGATTGCAATGATGCTGGAAGTGTCCTCCATCTGTCAACATCTCTTTTAAGCTTTTGAAAGACTTTCTCATAATTTATATGTACAATTTCTTATAAGACCGTATAACAATCCCTAAGTAAATAATCTGATTTGTGATTGGAATAGCTGAGGGTATCGAAATATTTTGAGCTTTATTATTTAATGGCAAAAGAGATGATTTGGACCAGTTGATCCTGTACCCTGAAAATCTCCCAAAACTAAATGTTAAATGTTTCTAGTATATTTGGGATTGCACCGAAATCTGTAAAATACAGTAAAATGTCTTCTGCGTAGAGAGATATTGCATGATGGGTGCCTTTAATTGAAATTGAACAAATTTGTTCTTGTCTTATTTTTTGCACTAAAGGTTCGAGGGACAATGCAAATAACATTGGTGAGAGGGGGCAAGGAAATCCCCATTCTGGCTGAACGGATCATGGGCCCTCTGGTTGTTGATGTTCCTTGTTCCTCTCAAGATATCAAAAGGTTGAGAGTGTAAACCGTTTGTTGCTATAATTGCTGATGGATTATCATAAATTATGCGGACCATATTAATAAATTTCTTATCAAACCCAAATGTATCTAGCACCCTTCATAAAGAATCCCAATTTAATCTGTCAAAAGCTTTGTCCGTGTCTAAAGATAAGACTGCACAAGGGGAACTTTTATCTTTACTTTCATTAATTACATGAAGCAACCAACGTATATTTTCTGCAGCCGAACGATGTGGAATAAAACCAGACTGATCACTGTGTACTAATTTGCAGATATATTTTTCAAGACGTAGAGCTAAGACCCTAGCATATATTTTTAAATCTGAGTTTATTAATGAAATTGGTCTAAAATTTGAGCATTTAGTATGATCCTTATCTTTTTTCGGAATTAACGAAATTAAAGCTATATTCATTTGTTTTTCAAAGTGTCCCTTTTGTATTGCTGTGTTTATTGCAGCGTGCATAATTGGCCCTAATATGTCCCAAAAATGTAAGATTAATTCTGGGGGAATCCCATTCGGCCCAGGTGATTTCCTCTTTTATGCTGTTTTTAACGCTGCATATAACTCCTCAAGTGTTATAGGTTGACTCATTTGTTCAGATTCACTTTGTGTTAATTGTGGTAAGTCAATGTCATGTAGAAACTTATAACATTCAACCATATCTATACTCCTTTGGCCGATATAAATCTTTAAAATGTTCTGCAAAAGTGTTATTTATCTCTCTAGGATTGGTTACTAAGCTTTTTGTGGATGAATAAATAGTATCAATGACAGCCCTAGCTTCACTTTGTCTGAGCTGTAAAGCCAATAACTTACTGGGTCTTGGCCCATTATAATAATATTTCTGCCGAACTCTATGCATAATAAATTCAGCTTTTCTCCGAAGCAGATCATTTAGTTTGGACCTAGAGCTCTTCAGTGCATTTTCAACAGATTTTGAGAATTTCTTCTTCAACTTTATCTCTTGGGAAAGGCAAATTTGTTCTAATTCCTCAATTTGTAATTTTCTTGTTTTATTTAAATGTGATGAAAAAAGAGATCAAACAAAATCTCTAATAAACCCGTTTGTGGCCATCCATACCATCATGTGATTATCCACACTATTAAGGTTTATGTTCAAAAAGTCTTTTAGCTTATTTCTGAAATCTGTTAAAAACCCAGAATCTTGCAGAAGAGTTATATTGAATTGCCATCTTGGAGATCTATCATCTGAGCAGTAAGTAAACTTAGTTAGCAGTGAATTGTGGTCAGATATTAAAGCAGGAAGGATTGTGACGCTCTCAAAACACATCCTAAATTCACAAGAACATAGAATATAATCTATTCTGGAATGTGTCTGATGTCTCGAAGAAAAGAAAGTGTAATCTCTCACCGATGGATTCTGAACACGCCATACATCTATAAGATTAAAGGTTTGCATAAAGAACTTAAAATTTGCTGATGTTGTCTCTTGTGATTTGGAAAATATAGTAGTGGATTTATCAAATATCAAATCTGCAAGTGCATTCATGTCTCTTCCAATAATAAGTGCATACTCATTCAAAAGCAACAACTGATAATTGAAGATTTCTTGAATATAGTCAAATTTATCTACTATTTCCTATTATAAGATTACAATAAACCAAACATGAGATTATTAAGCCTATTTCTAGACATATTTTACAATTTTTAAGACTTAAATTTTAATTAAATATCTTATTTTATTGGCAGATAATTTTGCTTCTTTCTAGAAATAAATACGTAAAATTAGCAAAAGTATCTGCCAATAGAACAAGACTATTTCAAGCTTGAAATGAGTAAACATGTCTAGAAATAGGTTTAATAATCTCAGATTTTGTGTCTTATAATCTTCCAAAAGGAATTGCTAGATCATTTTGACTATATTCAAGATATTTTAACTTGTTAAGATGTCATTTTTTGCAATGTACAGTCTAAAGACAGGTTAGTCCTTTGCGTAAAGGAAAGAAGTGTGAGCATACTTGAGTGCAGGTCAAGTGGTACCTTCTTCCATTAAATACAGATTAAATTCGACACTGTAACATATGTGACTCAGTATGCAAAAGGGTATTAATACAGGTCTTGACAGACAAAGTGAGAATATGATCCAGAAGTTGTTAGGCAGGGAAATGTCAAAAACACAGTCAATATTGACAGACAAGGCCAAAGGGTAATCCAACGAGTAACAATGAAGCAAGAGTGTGATATACAACAAGGTAGTCAGCAATAATAAAAGGCTCAGACATTACAAACATACTAGGAATGGCAAGACTTCGCAGTGAACTAACAGACATGAGGTGCTTTAAACTAGGATGTAACAAGGATATGATAGCAGATGTTGCACTAGTACTTAAATAAGCACAACCTCTTCTGGTGGGGTGGGGAGATGCATTATACACACTAAGAGGACTGTCACTTGTCACTATTTGTGAAACAGCAACATAGAGTTCACAGTCTACCTTTGCCAGATTTTACAGGCTGCTTCATCACAACCCATGTGCTCTGTGGTGAGTTTGAGTGGTTCTCATCCACAATAGGCAGTAGAATTAATAATTGAGTGATTCTCAGGCTCAATAAATTATGGTATTTGCAATGTTGAGTGCTGTCTGATATTGTCTCACATTGTGCACCATCAGGATGTGTTACAAACCCTGACAACTTTGATACATGTTGTTTTAATAAGAGGAAAGGATCAAAGGGGAGAAGGGCTTGTAAGGGTTATTTTCCAGGATTCTTTACAATTCATACAAAAGGAATACCCTTCATTGTTCCTTACTGGCTCAGTGTTTTTTCATTCCTACTGCACTGAAAGTTGAACAATTAATCAGCAAGACTTTCGGAATTACTACTAAAACATGATGAGAGTGTTAATATGTTTAAAAATTCTTACAGCTACTATAGTAGTTATATTATCAAATAATTTCAGCAATTTATCAGTGAAATTGCCATGTTTTATGACAGCATCATGCTGTAATAATTGAAAGGTTTTGGTGACATTTTCCACAACATATAAAGTACATAGGCACATGTAAAGAAACGCTGTAGAGCAAAGATGAGCTTATGAAACTATGAAAATAATGAAACTAAATGTTTCTACATTTAAAATACTAAGAGCAGTAAACAGTAATAAATGAAACAAAGTCTATATTTGGTGTGACGATCCTTTGTTTAAAAAAAATAGTAGTCTCAGGTACAGTGTGTGCAGTTTTGTAAGGAAATGAGCTGTTTTACTGAGTTTTACTGAGCATCTTGCAGAAGCAGCCACAGTTCTTCTGGAGACTTTGACTGTCACACTTGCTTCTTATTTTTGCAGCAAAACCCAGCAGCCTTCATTATGTTTTTTGTCTGAAAAGTGTCTCTTATGTAATATGCTGCTTTCTTTACTGACATACAAACATTTTTCTGTAACATTTAATTTTGTGCTGGTAAACTAATATTTGGAAATATAAAATGTTTTTGTACTGACTCGATAATGTGGAAGTCATAAAATAAAAATCTATAACAAAGTTGCCTAAGACTTTTGCATAGAACTGTATGTGTGTATTTTATTTTAGGTAGACAAACAAGCATTCTTGAGCCAACACATTTCACTTGTGGTTTCACTTTCCACCTGTTGCTTTGTGTATGCATGGTTAAAACTATGCGTATAAACACCCACCAGACACTTTATTAGGAACAGCTGTGCACCTGCTCATTCATGCAATTATCCAATGAGCCAAAAGCAGATACAGGTCAAGAGCTTCGGTTAATGTTCACATCAAACATCAGAATGGGGGAAAATGTAACTGAAAAAAGACCAGGTGACATTTGTCCAATCTTCAGCTGTCCAGTTTTGGTGAGTCTATACCCACTGTAACCTCAGATTCCTGCTCTTAGCTGATAGGAGTGGAACCCGATGTGGTCTTCTGCCTATCCACCTCACCTTTCAACATGTTCTGAATGCCTGAGATGCTTTTCTGCTCACCGTGTTTGTAAAGAGTGGTTATTTGTTTTTTTTACTGCCCACAGTCCTGCTGCTCACTATATGTTTTTGTTTTTTGCACCATTCTGTGTAAGCTGTAGAGACTTTTGAGAATAAAAATCCCATGAAATCAACTTTTTCTGAAATGCCCAAACCAGGCTCTCTGGCAAAAACAACCATGCCATGGGCAAAGTCACTAAGGCCACATTTTTCCCCCATCCTGATTAACTGAAGCTGTATCTGCATGATTTTCAGCATTGCTGATGCCACATATTTTGTTGATTTGAGGTGTACAGATGTTCATAATAAAGTGGCTGTTTGAGTGTATGCACAAATTTGATAAATTCCACATTTTGTGTTGAAATCGTGTAAACACGATTTACTCATATATCCCTGCATGTGCAGGAGTGAACAGCCCGAGTGAGCAGCAGTATTCTGAATATTCGGAAATATGGAGGCATATGAAGGTAGACCTGTCCGGATATTACCTAAGCTTGTAAGAGAATTCAGTAATGAGTAGCTTCTGTAAACAGGAAAGGTCGCATTCTTCTAATAGTGTGAAGAGGAAATCCGCTGAACTGGTGGTTGTGGAATGTGATCAAAATTTTTTTCAAATTACTCATGCCCTCTTACAGGCTGCCATAGAGAACATTTACTACTACTACTACAATTGTTGGAATGGAGAGCATTCACCATTTACTACTACTACTACAATTGTTGGAATGGAGAGCATTCACCATTTACTACTACTACTACTACAATTGTTGGAATGGAGAGCATTCACCATTTACTACTACTACTACTACAATTGTTGGAATGGAGAGCATTCACCATTTACTACTACTACTACTACTACAATTGTTGGAATGGAGAGCATTCACCATTTACTACTACTACTACAATTGTTGGAATGGAGAGCATTCTCCTTTATCCTGGTCAAGGTCATAGTGGATCTAGAGACTAACACTGGGCACAAGGTGGGAATGCTACCTGGATGGGATGCCAGTCCATCTCAGGGCACTATGCACACATCTGCACCTAGAGGCATTTGAGTGTTGCCAATCCCCCTACCCAAATTTTTTGAGGTAAGGCAACCTAGGAAAAAACTCCACACAGGCTATAACCTGGGCCCAGGGTAGAACTGGGGACCCTGAAGCTGAGGCAGCAATGCTACCTACTGCACCACCATGTCGCCAATATTAGTAACAGTTGAGGAGAATTTCTGCAGGTTATTTTCCTTGAGAGCAATCCAAAAGTAGGATATTCATGCGGGACCATCTACAGCAGCAGAGGGCAAATTGCAAGTGCAGAAAGCTCCAAAGAGAAGAAGCATCATGATGAATCAATCAGGTCTGGAGGGCAAGAGCATCCACAGCAGTAGAAGTGTGTCAGGATTAGGTACCAACATCCCATCAGGCAGCAGGATTACATCATCTACAGCTTGACAGAGAGAGAGAGAGAGAGAGAGACAGAAGAACAGATTATTAGGTATGCTCTTATCATACAGTGGTTTAAAATGGTATACACTGTGCCTAAGTGCAAGCAGGGACTCCAGCAGGTCTAGCTGTGGCAGCATACCTAAAAGGGAAAGCCAGAAGGTAACACCCTGGGACATAAAGCATCCCGCTACTCCACCTTCAACAAACCTGAGTGACTGTGTGAGTGCCGGGGCAACAGCAAAACATTCCAGTTTACAAAAACTCTCTATACCCTTCAACCCTACAGATCTTTACCTTTACCTAAGAGAAAAGCTATTTAACATAATGCCTGACTAAACAAACAGACTGTTTATGAGTCCCAAACACTAATTAGGAGGCTATTCCATACCTTTGGGGCTTTATAGTTAAAAACCCTGGCCCCTGCTATGTGACTCTATGTACTGAGAAAGAACCTACGCCTGCACAAAATTCATTCATTCATTCATTCATTCACTGCATCACACTATTTTTACATAGCTATGTAAAAGTTCAAGTATACATGCACAAAATATAGTGATGCACGGTTCATCATGATAGAACACAGGAAATGAAACAATGGCTGTGCAGTTTGGATGATAACCTGATAACTGACAGAACTCATATCAGAATATATAAGCAAATGACTCTCTATTTACCAAATGACTTAAATGTAAATACAAGAAAATACAAAGCCTGAATGATTGAGTGCTGGATACTTTGCATTAGCCACAATCGTCTACCTTATGAATGTCTACTGTATGTAGAGGAAATAACCACTCTTTCAAAAACATCAGGGGCAATACTTGCCCTGTTATGTTATGCTGAAGATCAAACAGAAGCAGAGAGAGAGATCAGAGCAGATGGAGAGATGTTTCAGTGGGGTATCTTGCCAGGAGTCTCATGGCTAAAACGTCACAGTGGCATCTTTTGGGAGCAAAATCTGTTAATCTGACACATATTACAGGTGTTCCCCAGCACCATAGCACTATTAACTGTATCACTTCTAAAATTACCACCCTCTTCTAAAGCTGCCTGAGCACATACTAGAAAATCCCCCCAGACACTACAATGTTCATCTGAAAAAGAGGTTTAATATAACAGAATAAACACTTTTAACAGTTTATTCAGATTTCAGGTTATGTTGGCTGTTTATTTTATTATTTATGATGAAACACTGATCATGCTAAAACAGAAATAGATTTTTTTTTGTCTTTTTGCACAAATAAGACACTGTTGACCACAAGAGGGCGACATGATTCACTGTAAAGACCTCTTCTGTCTAGTCCACAAAAGACAGGCTAGCCCTAAAAGAAGGCAGAAAGGCAGCACTTGCTCAAAGGCAGTTTAACTCCAACTGAAGTACCCAGCCAATCACAAAAAATAGGTTTGTATGACTATGAACCTCACAGGCTGTTAAATACTAATATATCCCTATAATGGCAGATGCTATTGCTCCGCTCAAGCAGGTAAACAGAAAATAATTAAATACTATGTGCCTCAGAGACAGGTAAGCAATGTCAAATGCACTCAGGTAGATCACTACGATATGTTTATATTGCTATATGCCATAGAATCTATTTAATAATATATTTCTACAAGGCAGTACATTCATGCACTCAAATATCTAAAGAGATCATTTGCTACTGCTATATGCCTTAGAGGCTAATAAATGATAAGTTCCTTTCATTCATTCAATTATTTACTCTTTCATCTTCAGTAACCCCTTTATCCTGGTCAGGGTCAGAGCCTACCCCTAGGTGTGAGGTGGGAATACACCCTGGATGGGAAACCAGTCCACTGTAAGGCACCATGCACACATATGCACACACTCATTCACACCTAGGGGCAGTTTAGCTTAGCCAATTCATCTAAGGCATGTTTTTGGGAAGTAGGAAAACCTGGAGGAAACCCATGCCTGCACAGGGAGAACATGTACAGAAACTTCGTGCAGACAGCAACTCAAGCTCAGGATTGAACCAGGGACTCTAGAGTGGGGAGATGACAATGCTATATTTTTTTCTTTTAGCCATCCAAAATTGTTAACAGCCTTTGAGGGATATTGAGACCTTGGAATGACTATCTATATATGACTCTATCTGACGATTCTGTAATTTTAAGATATTGAATCATAGTTTTGAATCATAGCAAATATATCTGTATATATTTTAATAATTTTTAAGCAAAACCTCTCACATATATTTAGTAGCATGTAAATAACTTTTCTAACATTAAAATTAAGACCTTTACAATTAAGATCTTTTCAAGGATCAATTCCAAGGTTTTTTTATTTAGCAATAGTAACATATCTGAGCACAACTGCTAAGGTTTAGTTGTGGATTTGAGGAAGCGCTGCCTTTCAGTCTTCATTTAGATCACAAACACTGTTATGCACTGGACCAAAGAGCTACAAAAAAAAAACCTAAAACAAAGGATAACTGCTTAACTAAACAATAAATTTGTTTGCCATTTCTGTTTACTCTAGGTATACTGAAGAGTAAAGAGTTAAACCACTGAAATAATATCTAGTGACTCTTTACCTTATAAGAGTGGTTAAGATGCTCTTTATGATCAGTGTTCATTATCCTCCTCTGATACACCATAGGGGGATGGTGGAGGTCCTGTCTGAAAAATATGGTTCACACATGAATGTGGATAATGAGATCTATGTATTCCTCTAGTGTGAACACCACACTGAGACCTAGCTTACCATCTCCCTCATACATTTAGATTATGTAATACAGCCGTGCTCAGTGTATCCTTTTTTTAATAGGAAATGCTGTACATATTGCACACAGACCAGGCACAGTGGAGTGTTACTGAGTGACTTTGAGACCACAGCAGCATATGCACCTACTGAACTCAGAGTTTGATTTAAATCAGCACTAAAAGTTTTGCAGAGCTTGTACTGTTGGTTAGGACTACTGTTTATAGAACAGTGACAAAATAATATGCAACTGAAACCAAGTGTTCATTCTTTGAAGTGTATGTGTATACCTCCCATACCATGATGAGGTATGCAACTTTCATGTTTCTCTCCATCTTGTGAGTTGTAGGCGGTGGTGGTGGCTGCTTACTCCTTCTGCTTCCCCTTCTTACACCTCTGGGTACTATAATCAGATGATAACTACCACCAGGCCTTCTTGTTAAAAAGTAATCCTCATCAGATTGGGTGGGAAATGCTTGAGTTGAAAGAATGTGCTTTCATAGCACATGCATGAGCGAAAACAGTTTCCTTTCCCTCTGTGAAAAAGAACAGCTGGCAGGTATTCTTGTATAACCACAGGAGCTGTTGGTTCCCACCCTGCAGCCTAAATGTTTGTATGCCGAAAGCTGATCCATGCAGAAACAGGCGACATAGGTGAATTTGACCTCTGTATAAATGATGCTATCGCATTACTGGAAGCAAATAAGATGGAGCCCTGTTTTCACAACTGTATAAATATGTTGCGAATATCAGGTTTAATACTTGTTGCAGTAGTAAGCATATTTGCACGCCTGTTATTCATTATATGCATTAGCCACTGGTAGGTGGCTAAAGCTTGGAAACACATCAGCTCCAGAAGTTCTGTGGTTCTCTGACCTGCTGCTGATGGTCATGTGTGCTGTGGTGAGTAAGAAGCAAGAGCATTTGGGAAAAGAAGCATTACATAACGATATACAAGCAATCACCACAGTTACAGCCTCACTGAACAGACCTAATTATTTCTAAGAAACAGCAGGAAACAGCATTTTTTTCTCCTTGTCATGTAAATGGGGAACACATTACAAGAGAAGCTGAATATTGATCATTGTTGTTGGTCCATTTTGGCTGATTGATTGGGAGTGGTCACTGTATTCAATCAGCAGCACGATCAAAAGCACAAATGTTGGGTCTTTTCATACAGGCAGCAAGTGCTGTAGCGAATTCTAAGCTGTGAGTTTGTCAAAACTCAAAGATATATAACCAAGAGTGAAGGCAAAACTATCAATAATATGATCATCATTTATCTGCTGAATGCTTTAAAGGAATATACTGACAGATCCATTCACCACTGAAAGAACGGGACAGTAAACAAAGTGAGTCACTCATTATAGTGACATGTCATCACAATTACAATAATTAATTCTGTCTTAGGAGATTTATTGATGACAAAAAATATAAAGAGAAAGATTCAGAAATTATTCAGAAACCAAATAATTGTTATTTTAGCTGTTGGGCTAGCTTACTGTCCTAAAGCTTTAAAACTGTCCTGGACTATAGCATCATATAGCATACTCGAATACACATAACTGATATTCAGTTATTCACCTGTATATCAGGCATTCATTGCTACTGAGCAATGTAGATTAAAGTATAAGTAAAATTAATAATAAAATAATTACAAACTATTAACCATTGTTTCTCTTGCTCGGAATTCAACAAACAATAATGCATTTAAATATACTACTCCTACTACTACTACTACTAATAATGATAATAATGTCACTGATTAAAATACAAATGTTTAGAAGGTCAAAACAAAGTAATTATGGTAAGGCACATCAAAGAAACAACCTATAATCACTAAAGAGTTGAATCTATGATTATTGCTACAAACCATGAATATTATACATAACTAAATAAAACAACCGAGAACTATGAAAGATACCCATTGAGCTTGTGTTTCTAATGTTATCTAGAACATTATTCCAGGGTTTATGGGTGAGAAAAAAAAAACAAGGTGAGACCGATTCTCAGAACTAACAGTAGGCCTGCCTCGGCTGAGCAAAGTGAACAGTCTTTGTACCCAACATCAGTATTTCTTTTCTCTGCTCAATATGGAAGAACTGATAAGTATAACTTTATTTCATCAGTGCAGAAGTAAAAGCCAAGATGTAATGTTAAGTTTGAAGACTGAAAGCAGGAAATGATTCCACTGACCCATGATGACAAATACATTCATGCTACGTAGACACATTTGTAATGCTACTTATTACCTTAACCACAGTAACCAAAAGGAAAGCGTTTAGCCTTTTATTTGTCTTAAACAGAAGCCACATTTTCCCTATCATTCTGAGGACATTTGCTCACAATAAATAAAGCAAGTGCACAAACACACGCATACACACACACCCACAGACACACAAGCCTAGAGTCAATGGACCAGAGGAAAGATTGCTGTATCTTTCCACAAATTGACCCAAAAGCAGTTGACTCACTTCTTCTGATCATTAGTGACAGTGAGGGTGGTTTCAAGCTCTCCAAGTATTTATTATCCCATAACAATGCTGTTTACCTCACCCAATCCCAAACCTACGCCTTAATCATATTCCTACATCCAGCTCATTAACACGTAAACACATGCTTACACATACTGTACATGATGGAGTGTAGGAATTTTTGTTTAATAATTTCTGCTTTGTCAAACTCAATGGTACATTAAAATGTTCTCCATGGGATTACCAGAACAACATTCATTTTCATCTTTGGAAGAGTCTTCGTAATGTGGGGAACACCAAAATGCAACATGGTACATGTGGATTGTTTCTCTGGACCATATTTTTAATAATACAATTTCAACTATATAGCAGCAAAACAACTGTGTCAGCATTTTTTAATCAGCAATTTTATTGGAAACTTATTCAGCCTTTCATGATGATACCTCCACCACTTTTCCTAGAGATCTGAAATAACAGTAAAAAATTACATTTCTGTAAGACAAAATTGTAAAAGGTCTGCTAATATCATCTGGACACCTTCTTGTGCTGGTGTGCAAACGTAATGAAACCTTCCAACACAGTCCTAAAGTGATTATGGCATATTGTTAGCTATTAACATTGTTGTCATGCAGCCACCTTTCCCTTTTCGTCTTCTCACCTCATATGACCTCAGTATTTCAAGGTCTATCAGGGTTAAGAATGAATAGCAGATAAAACCTTGTTTTACTATCTTGGGCTATTTCTACTTTACTTGAGTGTTGTTGAAATTTAATTGAGTAATTACGTAATTACATTTCCAAGAAAAACTTACTTCCTTATATTCCTTATAGTCCTTATAAGTACAAAAAAAAGTACAAAAAAAAAAACAAAAAAAACCTGTGAGCTCCTCCTTGCAAATCTTGATGGTCTCTTCTTCTCATCCAGCCAAAGACTATACACTATACAACAATCAGTTTGGCTCTCACACATTTTATTTACATTTCAGTTTAAAGCAGAAACAAATATCAAGAATTGTACCAATTCATCATTTGCAGTGACCTAATGCTACAAATATAGTTAACATTATACCTATCTGTGTGCCACAAGCGATTGCTTTAATGCTGCATTTGACTAGAGGTCGTAACTCGTAATTCCCAACCTTTGACCAGGAAAAACCAAAAATACGCCCCCTCAATCAGAATTCCTACTCAGGAGCTCGGGATGGTCTCCTCAACTCCAAGGTCGTCCAAGTTCAGCAAATCAACATGGCTGTGCACAGCATAAGCAGTAAACAAAGTAACAAAGTCTTTTAGGTTTGTTATGGCTGATTTCTTTAGTACAAAGACAAAGACAGCTGATTTGAGGCATCTGGGGACTATGGCATGAGACAGAGACAGAGAGTTGAAAATGTTAGTGAACATCTCAGCTTGTTTAGCACACTCCATCAGAATATGTCCTGGCAGTCTATCAGGGCCTGATGCTTTCGGTGTGTTGACCCTTTGCATATACATGGTGTGTGCATACTGTGAATGCCTGTAGGTCATCTTGCTATTCTGTATGCTTCAGTTCAAGTTAGCCCTGATGACACTGTATGCTCTGGTAGGTGGTAGCCACCACAGCACGTCACAGCACTCTGGATAATGTCTCGCTGAGGATTAATAAACTTATCACAGCCTTTCTGACGGGAAAAATGTGACTTCATCTGCCACACTCCCCCAATAGAACCACAGTTACATAAATAACTAGCTTTTTTATCTGCAAAGGGTCAGTGTGGCTGCAAGTTTTCACAGGAGCCTGAAAACTGATTTCACCTGTTTAATTAGTTGGCTTTGGGCTTCAAATGACTAATGATTGTATTAAGCTGCTGCCACATTGTCTCTTTGTGTATAAAATTGAACAGGCACTGTTATGGTAAGTGTGCAGTGAGTCAAACGCTATGGAAATGTCAGTACTGTTTTAGGAACATAAATTTTTGCATCTGGAAAAAATGAGGCCATCAGGCCAAAAAAGAGAGAAGAGACTAAGCTCTTATGTTTCTTATGTCTGTTTCAGGAAATATAACTTCAGACACAGATTTGGCTTTTTTTTTTTTTTGTGGTTGGGCATTTCATATTGTTGTAGTTAAAACAGAGCCAGAGTGACTTCATCATGATGTTGTCTTTGGGCAGAGGTTTAAGTCTCACTGTCATCTCACTCATTAATGAATACCACCCAAAATGCTTTGAAAGATGTAGGAATATTGTGAAAAGATTTTTTACTTAAAAAGATTTAAGTAAATAACATTAATGTAGATCACAAATTCTTCCTATTCAAATACTATCATGACTTCAAAGGAAGAAACAGACTTGTACCATAGGGAAATTACCATGACACTTCCTGTCAATACCAATTACTAATGCAGACTCCTGAAACAGTCCTTAAAAATTCCTGACATGGCTATAGAGCTATGGAACCATCAAAACATGAAAAGAGTTTTTCTCACTGAACTGTTTCTCAAAAAGCAGTTGACTCACTTCTTCTGATCATTAGTGACAGTGAGGGTGGTTTCAAGCTCTCCAAGTATTTATTATCCCATAACAATGCTGTTTACCTCACCCTATCCCAAACCTACGCCTTAATCATATTCCTACATCCAGCTCATTAACACGTAAACACATGCTTACACATACTGTACATGATGGAGTGTAGGAATTTTTGTTTAATAATTTCTGCTTTGTCAAACTCAATGGTACATTAAAATGTTCTCCATGGGATTACCAGAACAACATTCATTTTCATCTTTGGAAGAGTCTTCGTAATGTGGGGAACACCAAAATGCAACATGGTACATGTGGATTGTTTCTCTGGACCATGTTTTTTAGTACAATTTCAACTATATAGCAGCAAAACAACTGTGTCAGCATTTTTTAATCAGCAATTTTATTGGAAACTTTCATGGTGATACCTCCTCCTGCTTTTCCTAGAGATCTGAAATAACAGTAAAAAAAAAAAAAAAAAAAAAGACACATTATTATAAGACAAAATTGTAAAAGATCTGCTAATATCATCTGGACACCTTCTTGTGCTGGTGTGCACACATAATGAAACCGTCCAACACAGTCCCAAAGTGATTATGGCATATTGTTAGCTATTAACATTGTTGTCATGCAGCCACCTTTCCCTTTTCGTCTTCTCACCTCATATGACCTCAGTATTTCAAGGTCTATCTGGGTTAAGAATGAACGGCAGATAAAACCTTAATAAGAAAGAGTGGCATATTCTTGAGTAATTGTACTATCTTGGGCTATTTCTACTTTACTTGAGTGTTATTGAAACTTAATTGAGTACTCTTATGTAATTACATTTCCAAGAAAAACATACTTCCTTATATTCTTTATAGCCCTCATAGATCTTCAAAGTACAAAAAAAAAATCCTCTGAGCTACTCCTTGCAAATCAGTAAGTAAAGTATACTCATTAGGGTTTAATTTGGTTATATTTCAAATATAATTCCATATCTTTATTCTTGAATAAGTTATAGCCTGTTTGAAACCCCAACAGAGCAGAAGTTTATTTATCCATATTACCTTTTGTTTAGTGGTAACGAATAATTGCTTCAGATTCTGCCAAGCTAAAGGGATGTTTTTGAACTGTGTATAATTTATTCATATTTGATTTCATTTTGAAATAGGATCCCAAGATCAAACAAGATGAATCATATCATCATATTTTGCGGTAAAAAGGAACTACAGTAGATTTTGCAAAGCTATGGCAGTAGAAGCCACTTTACACTCAGAACATAAATATGTTGGAAAATAGTTTCCAACATATTTATGTCTATTGCATGAAAATCAACCCACTGATATCATAAAGTGGGCAAAAGACTTACATAAGTGCTGTGATCATGCAAGCAGCCAAATACTGTTATAACTGTGTAAAGGAGTATAATTGCTCCAGTTTTAGAGCACAGGGATGTATTGTGCTGAGGAATCTGGAGCAGCATTGCTCAATGACCTACAAATAAAATCTCCTTTAATTATCCTTGCCAATGACCCTCAAAATGTGTGCAGCTTTCCCAAGACTGTGGAATGAATTTTCCTGATGGTTGTCTTCTGATTTTGTTCTGTATTACTGAAGCTGGATTAACTGATCTATGCAGACATGATGGTGGCACTGATTCCCTTTCTGAAATTCATCAGTCCTACAAACGTTAGTTCTACTATATCCTTTAGTCCTCGAGATACAGTAAGTGATGAATTGTGTTCAAGATTATATCACAAATAATTAAATGGTCTAGCTAAATTTTTCATTTATGTATAAATTAAAACATATTTGTCTTTTTTCAAAAGGTGGACACTGACTTGAGTGTCTTTGACATTGTTGCTAACAGCAATGAGACAGTGAATGGCCCAAATGTCACTATTTTGATCACAGCCACCTAGGTTACTACACTTACTACACAAATTCTGGAGTTGCCATCAGTGGAGGCCTGCCCAAAGCCTATGCAAGCACCTCAACAAAACTCGAGCAGACATTCACAAGCTTATTCCTTTTAAAGACTTGCGTGGCTTTGGTGTCATTGATGGGGAAAACTGGCATGCCCATTGGGTACACAACTGGGGTTCTAAGGATCCAACCAGGCTGGCCTCAGAGTTGAGTGGATAAAGAAGTTAAGGAGGTCTTTGAGGGAGCTGGACAAGCTTTCATAAATTTGACTCTACTCCTACTCCTGACGAAAGTCGCAGGCCACATGATGTCTGGGCCTTTTATCCGATTCTGAGATCTACAACTACGGGTACAAGCAGCACCCCTTCTGTTACACAGTGCCCCAATGTGGAACATGTACAGAGTGACCATCTCATGTGGCTTTGAAAGGAAACCCAACACTGCTAAGTTTGTATAAGATTGTGTAAAGGAGGCCTTCCGGATTGCCTCAATCACCCGGAGTGACTTCGGCCTGCCTATATTTGTGTACTCCAGGCCTATGTGTAGGCGTAGAGCTTTACTGTGCTGTCTCAAGTGAGGGAGTAATGCAATGTGCAGAAAAAACAGTTTGATAAGACCATACCATATACACACGATATTCTATTCCAATATTCAATCTTATGTTATTTAAAAAAAATACCCACTGCTTTAACTGGACATATTTTTTTTATTTAACATGGTACAATGGTTGAAAAAATCTGTAACATTCCTCTGCCAGAATGACAGATTGTTTTAATCTCTGGTCTAGTGCTTGATTGACAAAACCTCTTTAAACCATTTCCACTCCCAAACATCTTGAACGCCTTAGATATGCTAAAACACTAATCTGTCACATAATTAGGAACGGAATGTTCCAGATCAGGTGGGGTACTGGAACAAGAATATTTTTCCATTTCCTTTCTTCAGGAACATCAGGGTGACATGAAACATTAAAGCTTGAAATAAAGCAAAATCAATCAGTAGTTAGACAAAACACTTTAATCATGCAATTTTGTTTTTATATTTTTATACTGAATATAATTTTTTTGAAAACAAGAAGTTGGCCTCAGTGGACTTCCTCCTAGTTTAAGCAAAGTAAGTAAAAATAAGGTAAAGTGATAGTTAATATAACAAATAAAATTAGACATGAAACATTACATACATAGCTTCTACAATCTAGATGAGTGAACCCATCTCATGTACCATCTGTCCATCTGCATTTCTGCAATTCCCCAAGTCATACATCCCAACAATAGTATCATAACTGCAGTCACTGTAATAACAAAACTGATGCCATGTTCTGTGGCTAATGATGTGAGGATTATTTAGCTGTTGGGGATTTACTGCATCTGTGACAATAATGTATTACTGGCAAGGAATATGTGAATCATTATCTGGATTTATTCATTTCTTGTTTACAGAAAGTATATTTGCAAATAAATGAACTGAATAAATGAATACAGTCATGTTCAGAAGTATTTGGACAGTGACAGTGTTTTTGTGATTTTGCCTTTATACACCACCACAATGGATTTGAACTAAAACAATCAAGATGTGATCGAAGTGTAGACTTTAAGCTTTATTTTAAGAGGTTCCACAAAAATATGGCATTTACCATTTAGGAATTACAGCCATTTTCAGCAAAGTACCTCCATTTTCAGGGGCTGAAAGATATTTGGACAATTGACTGACAAGAAGTTAACTGACAAGGTGTGGACCATTCCCCCATTACTCCAAGACAAATGAAGCAGATAAAGGGTCTGGAGTTGATATCAGGTATTGAGTTGGCATTTGGCAGCTGTTCGACTGGAGCTACCAATATGAAGTCCAAAGAGATCTCAATGCAAGTGAAGGAGACCATCATTAGGCTGAAAAAACAACATAAATCTATAAGAGAGATAGCAGAGACCTTAGGTGTGGCCAAATCAACAGTTGGGTACATTCTTAAAAAGAAAGAAAGCACTGGTGAGCTCAACAACATCGAAAGGTCTGGAAGACTACGGAAGACAACTAAAGTGGATGATCACAGAATCCTTTCCTTGGTGAAGAAAAACCCCTTCACAACATCAACAGAAGTCAAGAATAGGTAGAAGGTAGGCGTATCATTGTCAAAATCTACAATCAAGAGACGCCTTCATGAAGGTAAATACAGAGGGTTTACAACAAGGTGCAAACCACTGGTAACATTCAAGAACAGGAAAGCCAGATTAGACTTTGCCAGAAAACATCTAAAAAAGCCTCCCATGTTCTGGAATAAGATTGTTTGGACTGATGAAACCAAGATTAACTTGTACCAGAATGATGGGAAGAGAAAAGTATGGTGAAAGAAAGGAACAGCTCATGATTCAAAGTATACCACATCATGTGTCATACACGGTGGAGGCAGTGTTATGGCATGGGCATGTATGGCTGCCAATGGAACAGGCTCACTGGTGTTTATTGATGATGTGACTGCTGACAGAAGTAGCAAGATGAATTCCGAGGTGTATAGGGTTATACTCTCTGCTCACATTCAGCCAAATGCTACAAAACCGCTTCACAGTGCAGATGGATAATGAACCTAAACATACTGCGAAAGCAACTCAAGACTTTTTGAAGGCAAAGAAATGGAATATTCTTCAATGGCCAAGTCAGTCACCTGATCTCAACCCAATAGAGCATGCTTTTCACTTACTGAAGACAAGACTGAAGGCAGAAAGACCCACAAACAAGCAGCAACTGAAGGTGGCTGCAGTGAAGGCCTGGCAAAGCATCTCAAGGAGGAAACTCAGAATTTGAGTTTTGAGAACATGGACTCCAGACTTCAGGCAGTCATTGACTGCAAAGGATTTTCATCCAAGTATTAAAATGATGGTTATATTTACAATTATGTCACTTTGTCCAAATACCTTTGAGCCCCTGAAAATGGAGGTACTTAGCTGAAAATGGCTGTAATTCCTAAATGGTAAATGCCATACTTTTGCAGAACTTCTTAAAATAAAGCTGAAAGTCTACACTTTGATCACGTCTTGATTGTTTTAGTTCAAATCCATTGTGGTGGTGTATAAAGGCAAAATCACAAAAACACTGTCACTGTCCAAATACTTCCAGACCCGACTATATATATATATATATGAATAAATGAATGGAATGAATAAATGAAGAATTTTGAACCCAGAACTATCATCTCGTATGTGATTAATGAATGCATAGAACTGACTCTTGTTTGTGTAGAGAAAATGTCTGAAAGTGAAAAGAAAAAAGATGGTCCACTGGGCCATTATGTCATTAATGTCACCTCTGTAGCCAAGCTGTGCAAGAATAATGGCAAATGTATGAGGAAATTCTGAGAGGATTTCTATTCTGTATGTACCTTTCTCTCTTCAATGACATAAAATGTTTATACTTTGTGAGAATCAACTGACCAATTTTTATATGCACAAATATATAACAATGATTCTCCAAATATCCTTACAATTATATACAATATATATATATATATATATATATATATATATATATATATATATATATATATATATATATACACACACACACAAACACATACTTACTTACTACTATAATTACTTAGTAGAATGCATTAATTTTTTGTTAAATACTTGAATACTTGAAGTGGGGGGAATGGCAATGTTTTATCCTAGGTGTAGGGAGAAGGGCAATGTGTTCTTCCAAGATGGAATAAATGCTGTATTGCTTTCACCACCCTGTAAACCAAGGCCTGGGCAGGGTTAGAATATTTATTTGCATTTGTATCATTTATTGATGCTGGCACGTTGAGAATTTCTGCTCATGAAGAACAGACAAATGAAGAAACGATTGAACCTGCACAAAAGAGGTTTGTCACGCATACAGGCACGCACCTTGCAGCTGTTTGTCTGTACCAGAACATTTCCAGAAACCAGAAATGGGATCTGGAGAGCAAAGGAATCCTAGAGTTTATTGGGGGTGTACTTATCCAACACAAGCAGCTGCAGACTCATTGCCGGGAAATGGAGAGTAAGAAAACGCCTTAACATGGAACAGATTGGTGGTCATTCTGGCTCTTATGGAATACATTAAAGAGGTTATTCACCTGTGTGTGTATGGGTGTGTCTCAAGGATAGCTGGCCTGTCAGTATATGTGTGTTTGTACACACATATATACATATGTACTAATATGTCATATTAAGCTAATCACCCAAAAGAGTGCTGCTGGTGATTTGTGTTATATGTAGTAAAACAGTGCTCAACCTTTTATTGAGATGCATCTCTGTTTAGCATATGCAACTCTAGAATCAACTGCTAAAATCCCCATGTCTTATTGTTAGTTTTTTCAGCAAATCAAGGACAGTAATTACTGTAATTTCAGATAACAGTAGTTCTGGAAGATTTAACCGTAAATCACAATCACAAGCCTTTGAATGATAATGGTATGATGTAGAAGAACAGAATAACATTCAACAAATCAAATTTGAACTACATCTTACATTCAACTCGATAAAAAAATGACTGCTTATTCTGTAATGTTTTATAATCCATCATTCCATTTTGAAACAAAACATCTCAGTGCATTCTGTTCTGCAGGTTTAGGTAGAAATATTGTAATTAGCACAGTGCCTCTGATTATTAGAGTGGGTTAGAATAAAGAGAGATGCACAGATCACAGCAGTGTCTCCTCTGACCTTTTTCTTCCACTAACTATCATTTTACTTTCACTCACATGCTAACCACAAATGGCATGTTTTCAGAGAAAAAGTAAGCACACATTTCACCTCTTTTCTTCTCATTGAGGTTTTGGATAAAACATAGAAAAATATGTGCTGAAACACATCATTTTGTTCCAAGTATTCATTCATTCATTCATTCATTCATCTTCAATACCCACTTTATCCTTTGTTGTGGATGGTTCTGGAGCCTATCCTGAAAATATTGGGCATGAGGTGAGAGAACAGCATGGATAACTTATCAACACACAATGGGATGCCAAGCCACTGGCAGGCAAACATGCACACACAATCACACACAATCATTTAGCATAGCCCATCCACATACCAGCATGTTTTTGGGACGTGGGAGGAAACTGGAGAACCCATAGGAGACCCACGCAAACAAGATGAGAACATAGAAAACTCCACACTGACAGTAACCCAAGCTCGGGATTGAAGCAGGGACCCTGGAGCTGTGATGCAGCAATGCTACCTCTGCGCCACCCATTCATTTCTATTGTTTAGCTTTAGTTTTTTTTTATTATTTCAATTATATAAGTAGTTAAATATTGTATATTGTACTGCACAAAACGAAGTCCTACTGACATATGCCTCTGAGTTCATTTATGTTTAATGTTTAGTATGATTTATATCAGGAGACTTCAGCTTATCCACAGGTTTCCATTTCAGGACCCACAGCTGATCCCACTTATTTACTTATAATACCTATATGTATTCAGTCTTCAAATGACTTTTAGGAGTGGTTTATATTGGGCTGGAATGAAACCCTGCAGTAGATAAGATTCCTGATTGAAACAGAAAACATATCCTACTTACAAGCTAGTCTCTCAGGCAAAGCACTAACATGTTTAACATTAATAATGAACAGAAAATGTTTACATTAAACATTGCTTCTGTTAAAATGCTTGCTACAAATGATTATCTCCACATGTACGTCTGAGCAATGTGGATGGCTGGAATACATAAATCTATGTCCAGTGATGACTGGCAGTTAAAAAAGTATTTCAAAACTCTTAGTCCTTTTAATTGGATTACAGCAACACCACCACAAATCTGGACATTAATGGAAATTATTGATCCATGATTATTTACAAGAAGTTGCAAACTTTTCATTTTGTGTGGGAGCAACAATATAATATTTAGTAAGTGAAACACTTTTTTTACAGCAGTGATGCATTGGCATACAAAGGCCCCTTTCCTTGGGCAGAGCAAATATCTGTGTGCTTACAATACGTGCAATTACTGTAAAATATATATTGCGTACATTATTCTCTGTAATACAATTAACATAAGCTGTGTATGTTTGTGGGTAGATTGAGTAAGTGATATTTTGGTGCTCTTTTGCAATCATGAGCCATTTGCTGCTCATATAATGCAACATGATGGCTTTGTGGTTGAACACGTACATATATATGTCACACAATGAGCTATTTCTTCCTTTAGCTTCCGGAGTTTGAGAGTTTAACTTTCTGAAAATAGTGTCACTTCCCTACTGCAAAAAAACCCAAAAAAAAAAACATAATCAGTAACCTAAAACATCCTGCATGATTACATGGGAAATTAATAATGGGCTTAAATAATCTAAGCGTATTCATGAATTAAAGGCACGTCTGCTAAGATGATGATTTATTTATATGCTAAACCTGATTTACAGGAATGCCATTTTCAAATGCACTGAACTGAGAACAGGAGTAATAATTTCTGTATGTTTCAAATGCCAAAAACTACCAGAATAAAGAAAACACATTAGTTTTGGAGTATGGTTTAGATCATGTGGCAGTGTTTTTGGCAGATGGAGTGGGGAAAATGTAATTCATCCTTGGTTTGTGATGCAAAGAATTGCCCCATCTGAATAAGCAAACCAAATACTACATGATGCTGCGAACTTAAAGAGAGTCTTAACTTGATGCCAGGGCACACAGCCCAGACTGTGGTTTAATGAAACAGACCTCCCAGCTTGTATGAAGAAATGTGGTCAGAGGCAAAAGGACATAGGATGCACAACATCCACAACACCACCTACCAAGAGCAATATTATGGAAAGCTGGCAGAGCTGACTGTTATGGGAACAACTTGCAAGAGCTTTGATTTTGCCATCCAGTGCAGAAAGATTGATGAGGTAACCATGGTCACAATTTTACTATAGGTTGTTTCTCACAACACATGCGCACACACTCATACACCCACACACTCACACACACACGGACACATAGACCCCTGCAAGTGCTAGTATTACATTTTAAAAAGGACAGGGTGTGTCATATGCACTTGTTGCTAATTGCTGTTTATAGGTGACTTCAGCAAACAGGAAGCCTGTAATTTACTGACTGACTGAATAAAATAGGCATTGGACTAAAAAGTGACAAAACACTTACACAGTTCTTTTGATGGAACACATTTTTCACAGCTCTGACCAACGTATCATTTTTTTCCGGGTCCAGAAAAAAAAAACTAAACAAAAAACAGAAGAATATTCCATTCTCACAACAAATCCATTTGTTTACACTGTGTATTGTTCAAAATAAGGGGACAGACCAACTCTTTTCCCACATGTAACTAACCATATGGATATCCTAGACATCTGCAGCCACTAGCTCTCAGTAACTGCCATGAATCAGAAAAAGAGACAAAGCAAGTCTAGGAATGGGACTTACTTAATGGTTTATTGCCACAGTTATGAACCTCCCGGACTACATTTGGTCTGTTGCAGTCTATCGTGAAGTTGAATTCTGAGGTTTAGACGCTGGTTGTTCTACTTCAACCAAACCTCACTGGGACATCAAAGTATCTACACATCTCTGTTCTTCCTCCCACAATTGCAAAAGCCCTTTTGTTTTTTGAGTTACCCTGTGTCTGCCGTGTCTGTGCGCTTTATAATTGTACATGAATGTTATTTTGATAGTTAAAAGTTCTTAATTCCCTAAAGGGGTTCTGTTTTGAACCCAATCTGAAAGGGTTTCCAAACCAAAAAAGGTGGAATCTTTTTAGATGGATAAGGTACATTAGGGATAAAAGGTCCCTAATAGTTTCCTTGCTTTAGAAACCTGGGTCAGACTGGGATTGATTGAATTATAATTGCAGAGCCTCCAGAAAAATGCATCTTGTGACTCAATCCACACACAAATTGCTGTTTAAAGTTTTGAAAGAAATCGTTTAAAAAAATTGCAGGATTGGTTTTGCAGATGACAAGAACATCATAACAAGAAACTAAGTGCTTAAAAGCATAGTAGTCACATATTATAATCCAAAATTACTTCTAGGGCTTCAACTAAAAAAAAGTTTTTATTGAAGAAGGTAAATATTTCCCTCCAAGACTCAAAAGGGCTCATGTGAATAGTAGCTGCCAGTTATACCTCAGAAACACATTTGCCTTTTTTTCTCTTGGGGAACAAGAGGCAGGGGAAAGATCCAGCGCTCTGGGCCAACACAACCACCCCACTCCTTCGGTTGTGGGAATGTGGTTTCTTCTAAAGCACTCTTACCCCCTCTCCTCTCCCACTCCTCCCATAGGAACAAACATGTCTCCACATTGGCTACACGCAGACTGGAAGGCGACTGCATGGAGGAGAGGGGACGCCTCCAGCAACCCATGGATCATGCTATGCATGACCCACTGCTGGATCCAAATGTGACTATTGTGTCTGTTAATCAGTTATAATGCCTTCTGTCGCTTTTGTACATGACAAACCACTTGATTTGCCAACAAGTAAAGGGAGGGTCAAGATGTTTCAATTGTTCCATTCCATTAATCTCTGGCATTATAATATATGATTTATTCATATATCGCATATATTTAATGCATAACAAATACCCTGTCTTCAAGATCGAATTAATAATCTAAAATGCTAAAGGTTTTATTAGTAGTTTTATACATATTGAGCTCAGTATAAATAAATTGATCTTTGTTGGAGTTACACAGGTTATTTTACTGCGTAAGTTTTGCAGGTCCTAACCCTGGCCTCTCACAAGCAAGACACATTTCTGATGAGTAGTAGAGCAATGTAGAATCCTGGAAAAATCTTTCAGCCTTGGTTTAATTAGAAGAGTACCAGTTACACTGTGATCCTGCTCCTGAGTGAGACATAAAAGATACAATTAAAAACACATGACAGCTTTCATATACATAGGCCTTAAATGATAGAGTTTGAGGAAAAGAACTGTAGAAAATGAATGTATGTTTTTGCATGCCCCAGTTAGAGTGCCTGCCATATGGATGCCTGAAAGTGCAAAATCACTATGATTAGCAGGGACATAACTTAATGATAGGATCACAACAGCATTATCTTTCCATGTTCACACTACCTTCTCTGTCTTTATGCACCGTATAACAAGAGCTTGGTGCCTGGCGTTCCATTCCAGAGGTCTCGGAGAAGAGATGAGTGTGGCCCCTTCAGAGATCACCACCCCACCACCTGGCACCATAGTAAATCATAGCAAAAGCCAGACAGATATGTACAACCTACACCATATTTATTTAGGATTAGATTATTAAGCATCTATAAACACCACTCTTTAGCTATGGTTAATGTTAAGACCTGGCATATCAGCATAAAACTGTAGCACTGCACAGTGCCACCTTTGGAAGTATTGTTTTTCTCAACCTTAATTATATCTACCAAAATACATTTCTGACTAATGTCTAGTCTACAATGACAACAGACAATGACTAAGAGGGCAAAACAAGACAATGACAGGTCAGAGGAAGAGTGATATGAGGAGCTGTAGAGTCTTGACACAAAAAGTGCTGTCCATGAAAACTACATGGGCCATTAACATGCAAGGAGTAAAGGTGAAGAGGTGAGTTAGATGTGGAACTAATGCAAACACACACACACACACAAACACACACACACACCACCTTCCCATACACATACACACACATTCTTACTTACCCTGTCAATGGAATATGGAGTCCTTGCTCTCTCTCTCTCTCTCTCTCTCTCTCTCTCTCTCTCTCTCTCTCTCTCTCCTCCCTCTATGTTAATCACAGTGTTGTGGTTCCCTTCCCTTGAGACTCAGTGGTTGTTTTCTCCTCCCTCTCAGGAAACTCTCACTTTTTTTACTCTCCCATTCTCTGCCTCTGTATATAAAAGAGTGGTGTATGAATTGTGCAACAGAAAGTATGTTCACATACTGGGGACACAGAAAGGGCCATGTAACGTGCGCCCAGGGCAGTGGTGCTGAAACAGACTTGCAGAAACTTCGAGTGAGTACTCTTACACACACACACACACACACACACTCACACATACACAGTATTACCTTTGCTATTAAAACTCTATAGAGAAGACAACTACATATTTGTGTGTTTCTACACTACTGTCTTACATGCAATGCAACATAAAGCACATCTTAGTAACTAACTATGATTAGTATTTAAGAGTCCTGCAAAGGATGTCATCTAGGGAATAATACAGAAACTGTGACCTGTGTAAGAAGTAAAGACTGCATTTAACGCTAAATTTCTTCAATGGATTGCAGCTGTACTGTTTAAAAGTAGTTATCAACAAAGTATACAGTCAAAACCAGGCTCTAGATTGCTGTCTGGGGTTGTTAAGAGGTCACAAGGTCCTTCCTTACAGCCTAAAAGCAAGCAATTCATGTAATAACCTCAAATTAACTGAGGAAATGTGAGTAGGATATACAGTAATTTAGATCATTTCATATCTAAGGTTGCTTCACCCTCCAAAAATCAACCACATGTATAAATGAATAAACTAAGGACAATATTTGAATTATACCAGTGGAAAGAATACAGTTACTTCCTGTTTATGAGAATTTACAATAACTGAAATTTTACCTAATTATCTATGCATAATAAATAGAGGAAATAAATGTTATTGAATGATGCTTAAAATGCAACTCTGCTCATGTCTTTCATACTAAACCACTCTACATAAAGTGAGATCTATGCTTGGGTTATTGAAGAACAGCTGCTTTCACTTGTGGAAACCATTGCGTGTTATATTTGTTTGCGTTTAGCCCTATATTTCCAAGTTGAATGAAGATGATCTGTAGTGTTTTCATCAGGTTGTCTCTGTGCCGTCTGTGGTTTCTCTGAAGACGCTGACTGAAAGCTTTCATAAAAAACATTTACCAACAAACACTTATCATAATTACTACCAGAGACAGTTGAGGTTTTCAGGAAGCTCAGAGATAAATACATCTTTCCAACACCAACAGTGTTGCAATTGTGTATAGTTTGCTTTTGTGTCCTAGAGATTTTGAATACTTTATGAACGAATTTTATGCAATTAAAAAAAATGCAGATCAGTATAACCTCTCATTGTTCTTCTGTTGGTAGTGTTGTTATAGAGAGCTTATATATATATATATAAGCTCTCTATAACAATAGAAACAGGTTATAGCAATAAGCAATATATTTTATATATATATATATATATATATATAATATAACCTGTTTTTATTGCTATAACCAGTTTCTATTGCCTATGGAAATGTTACTAAAGATTACCAATTCCACCCAAGTATAAACAGTTATATCTTGAAGGCTTGTTCCTGATTGTGCAGGATGTGGTATAATTTTCCCCCCTCATTGCATGGGACTCATGCCATAAGCAGAAAGATCCAGCGCCTTCAGCTAAACTTTCCAGCTCACTAAAGTAACCACCCCAGTGATCAGCAGTCTGCCTTCATCTGTAATGTTTCATCCTGAACCCCACTTTTCAACTATTGCTTTAGCAGATGACTGTCATTAATAATATCTGACGACATGTTATTATCACCATGGTTACTACAGAATGATTCCATACATAGCTAGATGTTGTAAATCCTGTGGTGGAGTTTCTATTTAAAAGATTTTCAGACTCAATTTCTACCTACGTATTGACCTTGTTTGTGCAAAACACCACCTCAACTGTGACATTATCTAAAATGGCAGCATTTTAGCAACTTAGTATAGACTAACATTTTTCTGAATTTTACGTGCAGATTCATTACAACGACATTTCAGGAGAGAACCACAACATTTTTCAAAAAAATAATGAGAGACCCCAAATACATGGTAATTCCTTATGAACATCGCCATGTGTTGGGAGAAATCTGACTAGAAGCTCCAGTTTTCAGGCAGGCTTCTGGCAAGGGCAGCTATGATTATGGGTATGTGGCTACCATGATGGTGTGTACCTGCGGTTGGATGTGCTTATTACAATAATGGTCAGCCAAGCATGCTTTGGTTGCAGAATGAAATCCTCAAGGTGCCATCTAAACAACAGTTAAACCAGCAAGAGGCCCAGAAAAACCACTCCATTGTTTGACTTCTTTTGCTTTCTGCTCATAACTTAAACTGGTCTAAGGGTATCATTGTGATTAAATTACCCATAGATTCCTGGACTGTATTTTGTTTTTCAATATTTTGTTTGCATTTTTTTTTTATTTTAGAGTGATTTTAATTTTTCATTGAACTGTGTTGAGACTTAATGATTGACCCATCCCTATTTCCTTACATATGTATCATTAAGCTCAACATCAACAGTTGCTGAGAGTGAGCTTAACGGCTGCGAAGACCAACTGTTTCGTTCTACTACTGGTTGGCTAACTGAGCAGAAATTGTAATTGGACAAAAAGACACATTCGGTTTTAATTTTGGGTCTGGAAAATCTCCACCTTGTGCTAAAATAAGTGCCACTGTTGGGCCAACTCCATCTCATTCATCTCTAATCCTGTCCCTGTCCTTGCTCACAGGATGCTTGACAGTTCTCTTTGCTGAGTCAGAAAGCAGGATGCCCTGTGTGCCCTGCGGGGCCTTGCATCAAGCCCTGCCTGTTGCTTGTGCCCTTGTGCTCTCCTGGCTATTACTCTTGGTCCATGCTGCATTCAGCCAGAAACCTGCCAAGCTGCCCCTGGTGGGCCGCAAGCCATTCTTGGCTGCATGGAATGCACCACTTGACTTGTGTGCCCTCAAATACAACATGAACATCAATCTGGACCTTTTTCACATTAGTGGCAGTCCACGAGCTGTTCATACAGGCCAGGATGTCACCATCTTCTATCCAAACCGTCTGGGTTACTATCCATTCTATACAGAGCAAGGTGAGGCCGTGAATGGAGGCCTTCCTCAGAACTGCAGTCTGGAAGCTCACCTCAGCAAAGCTAGCAAAGACATTGCACACTTCATTCCCTCAGAAGATTTCCAAGGCCTAGCCGTCATCGACTGGGAGTATTGGAGGCCACAGTGGAGCCGCAACTGGGAGAAGAAAGACATCTATCGAAAACGCTCACGTGAACTTGTCTCCCGAGCATATGTCAATGTGACAGAAGATCAGATAGAGGAACTGGCACGTCTACGCTTCGAAAAGAGTGCTATGGCATTTATGCAGGGAACACTGGAGCTTGGCACACGTGCTCGACCAAAAGGCCTATGGGGCTTCTACCTATATCCAGACTGCCATAACTACAATGTGCACATGCACAATTACAGTGGCTACTGCCCCATGCTGGAGAGTGTCCGCAATGATGAACTGCTCTGGTTGTGGAACAGCAGTACAGCACTCTTCCCTGCAATGGCTATCCGTAGAGGCCACATGGACAGCATTCGCAACCTGCACTTCTGCCAGAACAGGGTGCTGGAGTCTCTAAGGCTTGCTTCCATGACCTCACTGCCCTACGAGCTGCCCACTTTTGTGTACACACGGCTCGGTTACAGAGATGAAGCCATGACCTTCCTAACACAGGTAAATACACATACTGCTTATAGCATGTAAAGGGGATCCCAACCCTGATCCTGGAGTATCCCGGTCCTGCATATTTGAGTATTTTCCCTGCTCTAACACACCTACTTTAACTGAGGAAGGGCTGTTAATTACTTGATTAATTGGATGGGGTGTGCCTGAGCAAGGAAAACACTAAAATGCTCAGGTACTCCAGGACCAAGGTGGGAACATGTGAAATACATAACACGATATGATTAAAACATATTAATATAATGCATTATCCAGTTAATGAATCAGTGACATAAAAAAAATGGAACATGTCTACTGTAAACTGTAAGATTGTTTATGCTCGGCAGCTGTTTTGTCACATTTTCCATATTAATTCCATACACTGTACACTTGTTAGTGACCATTGGGGCATCACTTTCTGTGTTTAGCCATTGTGTCCTATTTCTGCTAATTCTCAAATCCTCTATTAATTGGTTTCACCTGTTCCTTATTTCCCCTGAACGTTGCTATGTATTGTTTGTTTCTCAAGCAAGCCTAAGCTGCAGGGTATTGGTTCTTGGTTTGTCCCTGGTTTAGTGTGTATAGGGCATTCCTGGTGTAACATTGTTGACATTGCCACCCTGTTCCCTAACCCCAGCTATAAACTCTGACTAGGTTTAATGGTAAAAGCCATAATACAACACTGAGACTGCATCCATATTGCTTTCCAGAGTTACTTGGTTTACATGCTTACATGAGATGTGAAACCAAGTGCACCCTCTTGTGGTGAGACATTTAGCATTCCTTAGTGCATCTACGGATGAACAAGTTATGCAATTAATACAAAATTATTTGCATCATAAACACAGGAAAACAAGCAATTATAAATTATGTACAGGTAAGTGACAAAGGAATATAATGGTGGCTGTGTTATGCTGTAGGAGGTCATTTCCTAACATGGTTTCAGTACAATGGTCTACCTAGAGGGAAGTCTGCAAATTCTGACTGACTACTCTGATCACCAAGAGCATGGTGGTGCATGTCTACTTCATTATACATACTTCATCATACATCATACAGCAAACCCTTTGTAACGGCATTTTATTGTGTTTCACAGAAGGATTTAATGCACACAATAGGGGAAAGTGCTGCTTTAGGTGCTGCAGGCTTTGTGATCTGGGGTGACCTTAACCTCACATCTTCTAGAGTAAGTGACTTTAATGGGTTTTTAAAAACCTTTCATTCATATCTCCTGGCTTAAGGCATCACTAAATCACTAGATTCACTTGTAGGCAAAAGTTTGGGCACCCTCACAAAATTACATATTTTATTGATTTTTAGAGTGAAAGGAAGTAAATACTACCTCTTCAAACTATAACCCATGTCAATGCACAGGTACTTTATATGTGATTAACTTAGAAGTGTGGCATGTGTAAAAGTTTGGACACCCTTCCAGTTGTAAAATCTCAGAACTTAATTAACTTAATTGACTGGCTAGGCTGGCCAAGATTTTCTTTCAGAATAGCAATTCCAGAGCCTAATAAATTCTCAGACTCTTCAAACCTTGTGCTAACACTTAAGAACCATGTGCTCCTGACTGAGGATCTAAAAATGAAGCTCATTGCAGCATACAAAGCAGGGAAAGGTTATAAAAAATATCAAAGCACTTCCAGCTCACAATTTCCACTGTCTGAAATATCATTAAGAAATAGCAGTTACAGTCAAGTCAAGGCAAGATGTGGAAGACGAAGAAAACTCTCAGATAGAAATGCCTGTATGCTGGACTGAAAGGCAAAGCAAACCTTCGAATGGACTTGCAGGAAGGTTTAACTGACAAAAGTCACAAAAGTCAACATCTGAAGTATGTTAAACAACATCTAGATAAGCCAGAGGCAATTTGGAAGTAAGTGCTGTGGACTAATGAAGGAAAAATGGAACGCTTTTACCAAAGGTATGTTTGGAGAAAAAAAGGAGCAGGTGTTCTTTTTGATGAAAAGAACATCTTGCCTACTCTTACGCATGAGGTTGAGTCTATTATGCTATGGGGTTGTGTGGCAGCCAGTGGCACAGGAAACAATGCACAGGTAAATAGAAAAATGGATTCCGGTAAATATTAGCAAATTCTGTGAGCAAATGTGAGGTAGTCAGTCAAGAAACTGAAGCTGAAATAAGATTAGCTTCTACAACAGGAGAATGATCCAAAGTGTACTTCAAAATCCACCATGAACTACTTCAAGAAATGCAAGTTGAAGCTTTTGGAATGGCAGTCGTAGTTCCCTGACCTGATGATCATCTTATAAAGGTAGATCTTAAACATGCCGTGCGTGCAAGATGGCTCAAGAGTATCTTAGAACTAGAAACATTCTGCAAGGAAGAGTGGAAGAAGGAAGAAGGAACAGAATCCTAGCTGGCTACAAAACATGGTTGCTAGCTGTGATATCTGCCAAAGAGGGTGTTACTAAGCACTGGTTTAGTAGGGTGTCCAAATGTTTGTACATGCCACAATTACTGTTTTATTTACTTACTTTTAATATTTCATAAGTTAATAAAACCTAAAGTAACTGCATTAATATTTGCAGACAAATGTTTTTTTTAATAGCACGGCACAATGTCTTTAAAAATTAAAAAGAGTTTTGCTTGAATAACTTATTGGTAATTAAACATTATACTAGCAAGTTAATTTGAGATATTTTTAGAGCAGGGACAAATCGCTGAACAAGTTTAAGGGAAAAACGGACATACCTGAATGATGTTATTAATGTGATGGTAGCATTAAATCAAAGTCTGACTGGCTTATAATTAGCCTAAATAATCTGAATATCATCACAGTTCCAAGTGTGAGCTCATATTGGAAGGAATTGGCTGATATCTTGGCACACAGTATAGACCTTACCAATAGGGCTTAAATCTCTTTAATTAAAAATAAAAATGTCACGAAAGTACATTTTGTTAGGTCCCACAGAAACTCTTCATTTATCTTGGGACTGCAGCCACACCACAAAATTTGGTCTAATCATCTTAATTTCATCTAAATATTCCAATATTACTATCATAAAAAGTCAGTATGTGCTATAAGCTTATGTTCTTAAACCAAACAGCACATGAGCTATATTTTAGTTTGTATTAGCATGTATTAGCATGCTCTCGTGTCAGTTAAACTTGGTATAATTTCAAACTTCCCTCCTGCTACATGGTGTAGGAGTGAAAGTCTAACTACATTAACAAACATTTTTTGATCACATACCGTTATATGCATGTTAATAGTAATTTGACTACCAGTACAGAGTATGTACACATTATATTTATTAACCTAGTGTCCTAGATAAAAATAAATAAAAACTCCAATCTCATGGGAAATGGACCATCCCTTTTGTTGGACTGTGTATGGGGTCAGTGATTTTAAAACAGTGCATACACACTTCATGGTGTTTAATCAGTCTTTATTAATTGGTTCCTAATATGTCATTGCAGCAAAACTGCTCCAGGGTAAGAACATTTTTGAGCTACAGACTGGGCCAGTACATCACCAATGTGACCCGGGCAGCTGAAGTGTGCAGTGAATATCTGTGCCAGTCCAACGGTCGTTGCGTACGGAGAGACCCACGGGCACCGCATTTCTTGCACCTGAGCCGCAGCAGCTACCGCATCCTCTCACACCGCAATGGCACATTCACAGTCACTGGCTGGCATTCCCAGCATGAACTACAACAACTGGCAGAAAGGTTCCACTGCCACTGTTATGAAGGGTATGAGGGTGAGCGCTGTGACAGTACAGAGCCAACGCACACAGCAGATGAGGAGAAAGAGAAGGAGGTAGAGGAGGAAGAAGGGGATCGAGGGGCAGAGAGCTCCGCTGAGTCTGTAGGAAATGCCTTTGCCCTGGTGGTGCTGCTCATTCTGTTTACCTTTAGCTGTATTTAAAACACTGTGGCACAGCTATCCAATGGCACATGTAGTGACCAGTGTTTGTATGCAGACACTTTTTATTTTATGTAGGCATGCTATAGGTTGATATCACTTGAAGAAACAGGAAAATAGTCAATGACTATAGTTTACTTACATTTACTGTTATGTCAGTGTTTTTACCTGATATCATCTACCTTTCTTGTACTTCTACTTGTTAAAATGTTAGCCTTGTTTGCACAAACCGTAGTACTTGCTTACATAATTTACTATAGTAACCCTACAATATTAAACTAAGCAAATATTGTTTATCTGAGAAGTTTTTTTGACTGAAATTCGCCATCTATATAGCTCTTAATAATGCACATATATGGTTAATAAGGTTGCATTCCACACGCCACTTGCTGATGACCCCAAAGTTACTGATTGACCCTTGGCTCATCATTGTAAGAATGCAAAAAAAAAAAAAAGTAGTCTTAGAGAGGCCATATTAAAAAAGCACTTAATTAATCCTCTCTGTTGTGTGACTAGTTTGATTGCCACTTCATAAGACAAAAATGTAGTAAGTGATTTATCTAAAGTTATCTAATGTCCAGTAATCCAATAATAATTACAAAACAGCTTCTCAGTTTAAACTAGACATAAGGTTTTTTTTAATTGCTTTACCTACCTACATGGGAAAAGAAGAATAATGTATTTTTTAAAGTAAACTATCACAATCTCATTTACCTGAAAAATACATACACTTCAAGTCATATGCTAATTCATTTTCAGTTCTTGTTTCATCAACCCATATCACTTGAAAATATTACCAAAAAGCATGGTACAAGACAACCTGAATGTTAGACAAATGTAAATATAAATCTTTTGCAAAGTTTTTTATAAATCCTGAAAAGAGGAAAACTGGATAATCTCTAGCTTTGTAATTATTTTTTTTTAAACTTAGTACTCTTTGAATGTTTCTAAATATATATAGACAAACTGCATAATCACCACAAACCATTCACAAACATTACTACCTTACTTATTCCAGTACTAAAATGTAGCCTATTTTTGCATTTTCTTTTGAAACCAAGCACAGCAATGTTATCAGAAACAGAGGAATTAATGCATATACCTCATTTTGAGTCATTTTTCTCAACTTTTCTGAATGTCAATTTCTACAATACCACACAAATCACTATGTAGAACATACTAAAGATGTTTGGATGATGCCTGATTGTTATAATCCATTAACTTCATAACCACATAAAATAAACAAAATATTGTCAATAGTGTCTTTTCACATTTCTTTTTTCTTTGAATAGCATTTCTACAAATTGGTGCCAATTTTTACCTCATCTGCTAAAGGTTAACATAACACTAAAATCACATCTTATGCATTTTATAATGAATTGATTCATAATGAATTTTGTATTAATAATCTTGTACTGGCAGTAATGTTAATCAAATATTATGTGAAGGCATATATTGCCTGACCCTGAATGCACTATAAATAAATGAGTATGTTGACTGATTTTTTTTTTGAGTATTCTTTGATGCATGTATTGGCATGTTTGGGAAATTTCTTTTTTGTAAATAGAAAAAAAAAATTGTTTCATAAAAATATAACTAGCATTCCATCCATTGGCATAGTCACTCACTTTCAAAATGTGTTTTATATATAATTATGAATATGCACTTAACACTTATATTTGAGAGAAGTACATTTGTGCCTAAAACCAACACTGGGATGAGGTACAATGAAATGTCTCAGCTGTGACAAAAGGTTTCCTGTTTTTAATCACATTTTCTATTGTATGAGATTCCATACATCGTCTTCTTTGTGCAACACCTTGTTAATGTCTGTAATAAACCTCTTCTTTGCTGGACTGGTCAAAATGTTCTTCACACAAAATGAAAGCATTTATTTCTATTGCTGGTGCTCTGCTTGCTAAATAGCTTCTAAAAGCAAGTTAAATCATTATAAAGTTATTAGGCCTCCTCACATACACTAAGTGAATGACGCATACAGACGCAGACACAAGACAAGGACACATCCAAACAACACAAACAAGCCAAACAAATGACAGGGACAATGATATAAAACAACAATCAGGCAAACGACACATCAAAATGGAGACAATGATGGTTGACAGTCAATAGTCATCAAAAGCATCATCCAAAACAAATTTCTGGCACTGATGGAATTGGACTGTTTCTCTACAATAGAAATACAGCAAATATTTGCATCTTAGAATAAAATAAAGGAGACAAAGAAATACCAGCAAGAAATTTAATGTATTTTAAAAACTTTCAGTTATTATTAGAAGTAACAACAATACTCAATTTTATTTGTTAAGACATTAAAAGTGCAAAACTCAAGACAATATCAGTTAAAAGTTAAAAGTTAAAAGTCTAAATGTTCCTTTGGGAATACAAAATCTCTTCTGTGGTGTTCTGCTCAAATGTGTCATTTTTACTGTGTTGTTCTCTAATCATGAAATACCTGATTAAAGTTCACCTGAGATTGGCTCTATGGCAACATATGGTAGACTCACAAAGTGTTGTAGTTTAAAAGTCTTAACAGTATGACTGATGTACTTGTTTTTGTCTTCTAGGTAGAAATTACAGGCTGCACCACACTGCTCACACGGAGACACATGCAGCAACTAACTTCCCTCATCCTTTTGAACCTGGCTGGGTTGTGTTTTTCAGCAGCTCCTCCTCCAACAGCAGCTCCACTTTTCACTAGGCCGTTTGTGGTCATATGGAATGCCCCCATCTACAGATGCAATCAACTGCAGGTGCCACTGGATTTGGATGTGTTTCAGGCCGTCACCACACCAGCCAAAGTCCCGAACCAAACACTGACTCTCTTCTACAAAAATCGAATAGGGCTCTTTCCTTACACAGACGTTAAAACTTTGACACAGTACAATGGTGGCATTCCACAGAAGGGAAACCTAAATGCCAGTCTGCAAAAAGCCAAAAAAGAGTTCAACCAGTACATTCCATCATCCATACCTGGCCTGGCTGTCCTGGACTGGGAGGAGTGGTTTCCTTTGTTTGACAGAAATGCAGACTTAAGAGAGATCTATAAGGCGCTATCCATAAACTACACCCTTCAACAGAATCCATCCCTCACAAGCAAACAAGCTACAGTGAAAGCCAAAGAGCAATTTGAGAAAGCTGCCAGAAGTTTCATGGAAGAAACGTTGAAGTTAGGAATCTCACAAAGACCAAATTTTCTCTGGGGCTTTTATTTGTTTCCTGACTGCTACAACTACGATTTTGAGAAACCAAGCTATACAGGGAGATGCTCTCAGACCACAATACAGTTAAATACTGAACTTCTCTGGATGTGGGAGGCAAGCACCGCCCTCTTACCATCAGCATACATGCCTGTTTCTATAAGTGGAACCCAGAAAGCAGCGCTATTCATCCGAAACCAGGTGCTAGAGGCGATGAGAGTCGCAGATATGCCTCAGCGGCCCTACACTGCACCTATTTATTTGTACCTGCGACCCCATTTGCTGGAACAGAAAGAGCAATACATGCAAGAGGCAAGCGTTTTTCTACATGGACATTTCTGTAAATTTCTTTTATAGCACAGCAATGCAGCAATCACAAAAAATACTGATGCAAAATTGTTATGTATATGTGTCATTTTGGCTCTCCTCAGGTTGATCTGATTCGGAGTATTGGTGAGAGTGCAGCTCTGGGGGCTGCTGGATGTGTGCTATGGGGATCTAGCTATGATTTTAATGACAAGGTAATATTTCTTATGTCATCTTTATTGTGACTCAGTGTTTCTCAGTGGCATTTCACAAAAATCAAAGGACTGAAAGATTTCAAATTAGAAGGATTATGTTTAGGTAAGGTGTTCCCACAAATAATGCTATAAATACCATGGCCTACAGTTAATTATTTATTTCAGGGTATGGTACAGATATGTGTAGTACAGATATTTTTCCCCTTAGATATTGGTCCAAATCTAGAGTACATAAATAACACACAACACTTAAAACTGCCATGTGCACCATAAAAATGGCCTGGCAGCTGCAGTTTCCAGCACATTAGCATTAAACTGAGTATTTTGCTGTACGTGAATATTTAAAAAAACACATCAGTAATCAGTGCAATGAATAGAACATTATTAATCAATTGACGGTGTAGATGCTCAGTTATTCATGATTTAACTGATTTAATTGAGCATGTGTCCTAATGCAATGGTTCTCAAAGTGGGGTCCAGGGTCTCCCAGGCGTCTGTAAAGCAGTGGCAGGGAGTCAGTGATTTTTTAATTTAGTTACACTGGTGAACATCACAACCAATAATTGCCAAAATTAGTCTATTTATCATTGAACTCTTATTGACCCGTTTGACTGGCCAGTTGAACTGAATGAGTTTAATCCAAACCTCAACAACTCAAAAACAAGTAGGACTAGATATAATGCCAACTTGAACCTAAAATATTATTGTACACATTTAAATATTGTTCATGAAATAAATCTGTAGTGAGGGGGTCCAAGGAATTTATTTTACATTTATTTTACATGTAAAATACATTTTATTTTACAGGAATTTATTCCCAGGCTACAAAAAGTTTGTGAACCCCTGTTCTACTATATCAGAGTAATATGGCAACCCATTATACCTATCTGCCTTATCTCTGTCTGCAGAAAGAATGTAAAAAAATATTTACATGTTTTAAACACTAGATTAATGACTCATTGACCTTTCACTAGAATCTGGTTCACACTTATGGACTGGAGCTGGACTTATTATACTCATTATTATAAGTATAATTTAATTTAACTTCTCTTTTCATTTAGGCATCATGTGAATCCCTTTCTGCCTACTTGTCTAACACACTAAATAAATACATCATCAATGTTACAACTGCGGCTGAACTGTGCAGTGACCTGCTGTGTCAAGGCAATGGGCGCTGTGTCCGTAAAAGCTATGACTCAGACGACTATCTACACCTCAACATAAGCAGCTTTAATATACAGAAGATTGATGGGATGTATAACATCACTGGGGAACCTTCTATCACCGACCTCACTGCCTGGGCTGACAAGTTCACCTGTCAGTGCTATGAGGACAAGAAATGCACAGCTCAAATTCCCTCCGGATTTGAGTATAGTGATAGAAGTGTCGCTGGACACCTGACAGTACTGCTTGCTGCATATCTGCTAGGTGAATTGTCATAGTTTTCAAGAAAGTCACACATTTTACACTGAATGAAATGAGGAAATAAACCTTCTGGAGAATTCAAATCAACATCTTAAGAACACTCATTTCCTCCTGTCCCGAATCCTGCAATTATAAATGACTGCATTCCACTGATTACCTGTGATGTTTCATCTTTAGCCACATCTATATTAGTAATTTGTAAAGGTTCATGTTTTTTTACATGACTGAAGTAAATGTCTACTGCTACATAAATAATGTACAGTGAACATAATAATAATTTACTGCAGAATATATAGTGCTTTGGCTTGGCCATTCCAGGACATAGAACTTCTTACTATTAGCTTATATTATATCCAGTTACAATCGCAAAGCAGCTGCCTCAACACTGGTGTGTGCCGTGGGGCTCTAGCTATGATTTTAATGACATGGCAATGACTTGTGTTTTTATAAATCATATTAGTTTTTAATTCCATTTTCTTTACAAAACAAGATTTTTTGCTCTTTAACATCTGACTCAACCCATCAGCTGCAGTAATTAACACAGTGCTTAATGAGGTTAAAATGGTTCTGTTGGAGCTGGGAATAAGCCAATATGTAGTCCTACACTGCAGAGGCATCCAAGAACTTGATTAAGAAAAATATGCAATAGTAATGTAGCCCAATATTTGTGGAGTTTTATGCTTAATTTTTTAAAATAAATTATTTTTATTCACAATATGTATTGTTTCCTCTGATGTACAGTGGGGTTCAAAAGTCTGAGACCACACTGAATATCTGGGATTTTTTTTTTTTCATTTAAAATTGGAAATAAACAGAAGGTTTTAGAATTTTAAATTTTAAAAACAAAGAAAGTAAATGTTCAATATCTTGAATATTTAATATTCAAGGTCCCTATTTACAGTAAATGTAAGCAGATTATTTCTATTTCTATTTCTAGGTCCCTTTATAAATGTAAGCAAATTAGTGTTATTGACCATGTTAACTGCTTTGTACAAAAGGTCAGATTTTCTCTCCTCTTCTATTGAAGCATGTGTTCAAACGACACTCCAATGAATTTGATCAAAAATGGATCATAAGGTTTTGCAACTTGTGGAGTCCATGCCAGCTCGAGTGCACACTGTTATTATAGCAAAAAGGGGACATACCAAATACTAATAAACTAAGATTCTACTTTTCACTCAAGTTGTTGTCAATAATATAATTTTCTATTGAAAATTGTTGTATTAGATTAGAAAATAATGCAAAATAGAAGCATTTTCACTAGTGCTCTCAGAGTTTTGGACCCCACTGTATGTCAATGTTTAGAGCCGTAGGTGATGATGAATAATACTTTGCCTGTAATTCAAACTTACTTTTCAGGAATCATATGAATCTCTTTCTATATACTTGTCTAACAATAAATACGTATGCTGTCAATGTTACACCTGTGGCTGAACTGTGCAGTGACCTTCTGTCAAGGTAATGGACACTGTGTCTGTAAAAGCTATGACTCAGATGACTACCTACACTTCAACATAAACAGCTTTAATATACAGAAGATGGATGGGATGTATAAAGTCACTGACCTTACTGCCTGGGCTGACAAGTTCACCTGTCAGTGCTGTGAGGACAAAAACTGCACAGCTCAGTTTGAATCTTTATCTAGCTACAGTAATGTTTAGAAATGTAATATGACAATTAAAAAATATTTTAATTGCACCAAATATTTCTGATGTTTAAATATAACTTCATATGATTCATATAAGATAACCTTTCAGCACATTCTTTTCTACCATTTATGTATATTCACCCAGTTTTTTTCTTGGGTGCTATGTTGCTTGAACAAGTAAAACTTCTGAAACAGAATCCACTCTCCCATTTTTGTCACTCTTTACTTTACTCAAGATTATCTGGAAATTATCCTGAGTGATTTTTTTATCCTTTATTTGGTCCTTTTGCACAAACAGGTATTCTAAAAAGTACCAGTTTATTTAACCTGTGTCACTGAGCTAAATGAGCTCATTTGTCAGTAACAATTTTCTGAGAATTCAAGTGTGCGTTCAGTGAAGAAGGGTATTTAACAAGTATAGCTACAAAATGCTCTGGCGACACATGCTGATATTGGGAATATCTAATTTTCTCACTCAATCCAAATACCTTAATATATGCATAGCTTTTTCTTGTTTTCATAATACAGGGTTCAAGGAACAAAAGGGAGGCTGTAGTAATGAGGTACAGGCCATTGTAGATTTAAGTGTGTAATAATTTTCTTGCATGTTCAGTAATATTGTTTATTAGCTGAACATGTACAGATACAGAACTTGTTGTAGCATAAATTATTTATCTTGAATGATAGAGAAAAAATTATTTCAATGGATCCAATGGATTTCTCTGGAAAACCAGTAATTAGCAATAGCTGTGAAAATGGATTTAGAGAAAAATAATTTGAACTACGCCATCTTTTTTTTTTTTTTAACTAAGCCTTTCTGCAGACCCTGACCAGGATAAAACAGTTGCCGACAGTGTATGAGGTAATTAATTAATCAATCAATTATTCAATATGACTCTTACTTAGAAGACACTGGGATGCTTAAGACCTTAAGGACTCTTCATTGCCTTCCTTATACTGATAGAAGCATACCATGAACTGACAAGAAGTGACTATAAACCTGTTTGTGTCACTTAAATCCCCTCCTGAATTTTGGATTACGTTAATCCAAATCATTAAAATGCTGTTTTGGGAAACTATAAAATAAAAATTCATCCCTTTTCTTGTGAAGTTGGATAGAGGAGTTTTTTGCAAAGCAATAGTGGACTTTGCCAACTGCAGCCTCAGATTCCTGTTTTGGGCAGAACCTGATGTCTTAGCTGTTATAGCCTATTAGCCTCAAGGTTTGGCATGCTGTGCTTTCTGAGATGCTTTTCTGATCACCATAGTTGTAAGGTTGTTTTTTGAGTTGCTGTATACTACCTGCCGACTTATAATTCTGGCAATTCTCCTCTGACCTCTCTCATCAACAAGACATTTCTGCCTGCTGAATTGTTACTCAGTTGATGTTTTTTTGTTTTTCGCACCTCTCTATATAAACTCTAGAGACTGTTGCACGTGAAAATCCCAGCGGTTCAGCAGTTTCTGAAATACTCAAACCAGCACCAACAAACATGCAATGGGTAAAGACATTTTTATTTCCCTTTCTGATATTTGATATGAACATTACCTGAAGCTCTCGACCTGTATCTGCATGATTTTGTGCATTGCACTGCTCCTACATGATTGACTGATTGAATAAATGCATGAATATGCAGGTGTACAGGTTCGTGTATATGGACCACATATATCCCCATTACGTATTCTACACTTTATAGGACATTATGTAATCAAACACATTCATGATCACACACACATTTTTTATCCACATACATTAGAGCAATTACACAATGGCAACAAAGTATTATCATAAAAACAAATATAACAACCTTTGATAAAATGTTGGGAAGTATATATAATGCTGCACGGAATTTATCCTTATAATATAAGTCTTGCACTGAAGTGGGCGGCTTTATTCAGATTAGATCAGATTCAGATACATAGTCTGAATGTTAATTATCATCAAATAATATTTGACAGCATTTCTGATATGATATTTCTGCTGTGTACAGTGGTGTAACGTAACTCAGCTTACTTTAGCAAATAAAACATTGACACAAATAAACATTGATGCAAGGATAATCTTTGTGTGGAGGGGTATATATGGCTAGAGAAAGGATTGTTATTAATTAGAATAAAATATATTGTATTTTGTGCTGATATATAACTAATGTGCTTAATTATATGCTCTTAATTATATGAAGTCTGTGATATGATAAGCAAAGCATGTAATTCAACATGAACAAATAATAGAAAACAGAAACAAATTGCAGTGTAAAAGCAGTCATCATACATATCTAGAAATTGAAAGTCAAACTGGTAGAGATTTCTATCAAATTAATATAAAATCAAGGCCTATAGAACCATCTGAATGTGCAACTTTAATGCTTTTAATCATTAAACAGAACACAGATTACAGTCTGGGTAATGTGTTGTAGAGAGTAAAGCTATTCATCAAGTTTGCATGTGTTTCACGTTGTTGTAATGGAGAATGAAGGTCAACTTGATGATAAGAGGTTAAGCCCAATGGAAACTATGGAACAAGTAAGTTAGCTGTGGGGAGCATGGTGGTGCAGTGGGTAGCATTGCTGCATCATAGCTCCAGGATCTCTGATTTAATCCTGAGCTCAGGTTGCTGTCTGTGTGGAATTTTGCATGTTCTCCTCGAGTCCATGTGAGTTTCCTTCTGGGTTTTCTGGTTTCCTCCCACCCCCCAAAAAGATGGTGGTATAATGAAAAAGTTCACTGAATACATATTTGTACCAATTGAATGAATTGAATTAACACAATTTCTTTTCATTCAGCCGACATGATTTGATCATGCATTTCACCCTGGTGTTGTGAGGTGGGTAATGTTACCCACTGCACTATCATGCCACGCATGACTTAATCACATTAATTTAATACTATAGTCATTTCTTCCTGTCAGCGGCAACATCCTTGCAAGATTTTATAAGGTAATTGGATCACTTTAATACTACCTGATCACACTCACTCTACATAATTCAAATTAGTAGATTAGATACATGTTTAAATTAAATTTAGTATAAACCTGAAATCATATTTTAATTAAAAACTGTAATATTTTATGTAAACTCTACATAACACGTTCTCTTATTCTGACCAAACACATATTCCTTTTTTTCAGCATAGGTGGTGGGAATGAGTGTGTGAATGTGTGTGTACATGGTGCCCTGCAATGCACTGGTGTCCCATCCAGGGTGTATTGCTGTCTCTCAGCCAGTGTTACTGGGATAGGCTCTGGATCCACCACGGCACTGACCAAGATAAAACCGTTACTAAAGATGAATGTTAATTGTGTTCATTACTAAATGTTAAATATCACAAAAGTGTGTAAATCAAACACGTTCATAATCACATACATTTTTAACCACATGAGGAATTACACAATGGCAACAATGTATTATCATAAAAACAAATATAACAACCTTTGATAAGATGCGGGGAAGTATATAATAATGCTGCAAGTCTTGCACTGAAGTGCGCTGCTTTATTCAGCTGAGAACGGTGGTACGTTTGCATGATTATTATTTAAAATGACACTAATTTTAAATTTGGATGTTTTAATGCCTATGTATTATATGTTCCTGTTCATTGGTTTTAGGGTGCGACAATGTGTCATGCCGGTGAGAGAGGACATCGTATTTACCTGCTCATTTTAACCTTTTCTGTAAACTTCTACCTCGGCACTGCCTTGTCTCTTCCCCTCACAGCTGCTCCAATCTTTAAGGACACACCTTTTGCAGTCATATGGAACGCACCTACGTATGTGTGCCGAGACCTCAAGATTCCTTTGGACTTTTCTGTCTTTCAAGCAGTGACCACACCAGCCAGTGAACCTAATCAGTTTCTTTTTCTGTTCTACTCCAATCGGCTTGGACTGTACCCATACACCGAGCCTAGCACAGGGAGGCAGTTTAATGGTGGCATTCCACAGAAAGGAAACCTTACAGCCAGCCTTGTGAAAGCCCATAATGATATCAGCCAGTATATTCCCGAGTTCACCCCAGGCTTGGCTGTGATTGACTGGGAGGAATGGCGTCCACTGTGGGCGAGGAATTGGGCCTCCAAAGACATCTATCAGAAGCTTTCCATTCAGTATGCAAAGGAAAATAATCCACTTCTATCCCCCAGTGAGGCTGTTTCTGTTGCTAGGCAGCAATTTGAGAACGCAGCCAGGGCTTACATGGAGAAGACCATGCAGCTGGGGATCAAACTGCGTCCAAACTACCTCTGGGGCTTCTACCTGTTTCCAGATTGCTACAACTATGGATGGGGGAATCCAGGCTACACAGGTGAATGCCCAGAGATTGAGAAAAGACGCAACAATGAGCTCCTTTGGTTGTGGGAGTCCAGTACAGCGTTATTTCCCTCAGCATATTTGCCGGTCAGCCTGAGGGAACAACCTGACGCAGCTCTGTTTGTCCGGGGTCGTGTGAAGGAAGCTGTGAGGGTATCTGCTCTTCCAAAGTCTCTCTACACTGCACCCATTTATGTCTACTTACGTCCAGTCTTCAGTGATCAGAACAAAATATTTCTGAGTGAGGTGAGATCTCAGGGATAAATAAGCCAACGTTCATTATAGCAGAGTACACAGTACTAGTACACGTATATACAACCAGATAGATTATTCACTTTCTAGGTTTTGTTAACTTCAGTGTAAATATGGGAAATATGGAAAATCTCTGCTGAAGACATTAGAACCTGGTCTACTATAGATCTCTATATATGTCTGCTTCTTCTCAGGCAGATCTAGTCCCTACTATTGGAGAGAGTGCAGCTTTAGGTGCTTCAGGCGTAGTGCTCTGGGGTGCAAGTGCTGACTACAACAGCAAGGTATGCAAATGTCAAATATGTTTAAAATGTAATATATCTAATCTAGTTTATGTTTGTCCAACATCTGATCTTCATAGCAAATTTCAACTGAAATAATTTTTAAAATATGCATTATATTTACATTAATCTATTACTGTTATGGAAAACCTGTCATCCTTTTAAAGTCACGCTCAAATTGATTTACAATATGTTCAAAAACAAAAACATGACAAACATACTAGTTCTGCAGGTGCTTTCTTCAGATCTGATTTTGATATTTCTTTTGGGATCTAATTATCTACTTTTACCACCTAAAAATCATGACCCAGAGAGAACTATTGCACAGTAACAAGGTTTATTACTATTAATAAACAGCATTTAGTGTAAAGCACATACTTAAAAGTAAGAAAAGACAAAACTTAAATAACAAAAGAGTATAAATCATTATTATTACATAATTATTAAAAGAAAATATTAGTGAATCAATAAATTGATTCAATGCTAAAGTAAAATGTTAGGTTTTGAGCTTACTCTTTATGGTAATAGAGTATGAAATATCATTTAATATATTTCAGAGATATATTTGTCACAAAAAGCATTTTGAAGACCATTATGTTATTCTGATTTTAATGATAAATTATGTTTTAAGGATGATTTATTGGTTTGTTTGTTTGTTTGTTTTTATTTATAATGAAAACCATAAACTCTGTTTTCCCTAGTTAACTGACATGGAATTTTTTAACGTAATATGTATTCCTCTTTTTAGATTTTCAGTCCCCTTATTTTCGTGTAATGGGTCACCTATATTTTACCCCTTTGGTCTATGTAATGACATGTCACATGTTTAAACAAAAGCAAATTATACTAAACACAGTTGCTATATTTGATTTATTCTCCCTCCCCTCTCCCTTTCAGTCCTCATGTGAAGCACTGGCTGCTTATCTGCCCTCTACACTTAACCCTTATGTGGCCAACGTAACTGCAGCTGCAAAACTCTGCAGTCAGACACTGTGCCAAGGCCACGGTCGCTGCGTCCGCCAGAACCCCGACTCAGCCGACTACCTGTACCTGAACCCAAATAACTTCAGTATTCAGCAGCGTGATGGGAAATATGTGGCTGTTGGTGTGCCTTCCCAAAGTGATCTTAATGTTTTTGTAAACAGGTTTACCTGTCAGTGTTATGTAGGTCAAGTGTGTTCTGCCTACACATCCATTTCAGTGCCCAAGACTCCACTAGTTATTCAAGTGTGATTTGAAGTCTTCTTGCTACCTGTATGCCTTACTGTAAAATTATGCTACACTGAAAAAGTATAATTCTTTTACTTTTATTTTTAAAAAATCACGAAGTGAATTTCTTTGTGAAAAATCACAAACTGTTTAAAATAACATGGGAATGGTTTTAATAAATGCTTCTTCTAAATCAAGACTGTTTCAGTCAAATTAGATTGTTTCAGAGCTGTTTCAGTGTTAATGACACATTACTGTTTCAGTATTAATATCAGAGGAAGAAATACACAGAGAAGTTAAACAGCAAAATCAAATTTCTTTTTATTAAGTAATTTCTGCACTATATTTGCTTAAAGTTGTGGTTTTTAATGGCCATTATTTTTTTATTCTATTGTTAATAATAAATTATGTGATGTGTTTCCACAAAAAAAAAAAAACGGCAGAACTGTGACAGGAACATTTTCTGCATTTTTTCTTAGGGACACCAATGAAGTTAATAATTAATAAGATGGAGAGTAAACAAAGCTCACTTTAATACTGATGGCCTTACTATATAGCCTTGGCCTACTGTGTAGAGTTATCTCTTATCTTATAGAACATTGTAGTGCAGTTCTCTCTTATTTCATAAAACAGTATAGTGCAGCTCACTTATATTTCAATTCATGCTTATAATAAAGCTTAAGTCATACTGAGGGCAAAACTGTATTTATAAGTGAGATCTCATAAAAAATATTAAATGTAAACTATGAGGTGCTTACCATCTAAAATGTAGAACAATATACACTCACTTTCCACTTTATTAAGAACACCTGAACACCTGCATAATTATCTAATCACAGCACAATGCATAAAATCTAGCACATACAGGTCAGTTAATGTTCATATCAAATATCGGAATGCGAAAAAAGTGTGATCTCTGTGACTTTGATCATGGTGTGGATGTTGGTCCCAGAGGAGCTGGTTTGAGTATTTCATAAACTGCTGATCTCCTGGGATTTTCACACAGAACAGTCTCTAGAGTTTACATAGAATGGTGGGAAAAACAAAAACCATCCTGTCAGCGGAGGGTCTGCAGGCTGAAACACTGTGTTGATGAGAGAGATCAGAGGAGAACGACCAGACTGGTTTGAGCTGACACAAAGTCTATAGTGACTCAAATAAGCACTCTTTACAATGTGCTGCACAGAAAAGCATCTCAGCATGCACAAAACATTGAACCTTGAGGTGGATGGGCTTCTTGTCACCTGGAACCTAACTGGCCATTTTCCTCTGATCTCTCTTATCAACAAGGCGTTTCCACCCACAGAACTGTCCCTCACTCAATGGTTTTTGTTTTTTTGCACCAGTCTGTGTAAAAAAAATGGGCACAATGTTTAAAAGCTCTGGGTTACTGATCGGAAGGTCAGGGGTTTAATCCCCAAACTACCACTGTTGGACCCTTGAACAAGTCCCTCAACCTGCAGGGGCACTGTATCATGGTTGACCCTGCGTCCTGACCCTAACTTCCTAATAAGCTGGGATATGCTAAGAAAGAATTTCACTGTAAAGTATATGTGACAAATAAAGTCGTTTTAGTCATTATCATGCTGAAAGGTAAACTTTTTAACAGAAGCCTGCAGGTTTTGTGCCAAAATAGATTGGTATTTTTTAGCTATCCATAAATCCCTCTGTCTTGACTAAAGCCTCAGTCCCAGCTCAAGAGAAGCGGCCCCACAGCATGCACACACGTCCTGTTCTGGGTAATATCACTGTGGTGCCTCATTTTCTCCACTTGTTGATGATGGTCTATACAGTGTTCCATGGTTGCATCTAATATTTTGGAAATTCTTATATAACCCTCTCCTGATCAATACATATTGAGAATGAGATGCTGTACAAGTTTTGTAAGCTTTTAGTGGACTGTGGCTTCAGCAGTCGGATGAAACCAAAATGATCCTCAAGAAAAGCCTACAGAAACTGTTGATCTTCATTTGGGGTTAATAAGAATCACTTCACTGATCTGAATCAGACTGGTCAGAGGGTGTGCATTACTTTTTTGTATAATAGCATGGCTCAAACAGACGTTCTGGATGTAACATGAATGTGCTTGTTCTAATATCTTGATTTTTCTATAGCAGCAACTCATACACAGGCACTTGTACTTTGGACACTCCACATATTTAAAAAGATTTAAAAAGATGTTGCTGTTCAACAAAGTAAAACCTATAATCATTGATGTGGTGAATTTTTTTGTTAGGAGACATTTGTTTAACCTTTATGAAAGGAGTCTCTCTGCATCGCAATGCAAAAAATGTGACGATGTGGAAATGTGTGATATCAGTATTCTATTAATTATGCATCTAACGCAATTGCTCTGTTTGAACACCTGCATTCCTAATCTGCGCAACCCATAAAGTTAAACTATATAGAGAGCATGCTGGTCAAATGATTGCATTCTTTCATGGACAGCCTGTGCCATTACCCAGAATCATCATAATCATTAAAAAGAGCTTTTCAGTAGCTTTCAAACGACACTGTGCACCTCTGCAATCTACAGTGCCTGAGCAAGAGATCGTGGAATTCAGGAATTTTAGCCGACTTTGGAGCTCTATTTCCGGTTAAACTGACACCTCAGACTCTGCTACGGAGCTCATCATGTTTCAATCCATCATTTCCCCAGGATCAGGAACTTGTTTATGCAAACAAATTTTTGGAAGAATTTATTAATTTATTTAATTTTTAAATTAAATGAACCTGTAGTACAGTTTATTTACAATATTAAACTTCTTTTCATAGCAATTTTTGATTTATTAAGTTTCATACAGACAAAAATACACTACGTTTTGCATTGTTTTTTTTTAAGGATCATTCAAAGTTTGTTCAAAATAGCCTGAGAATCAAATTGGGTCGAATCACCAAAGCCATTATCGTGAATCGAATCAAATCGTGACCAGAGTGTATTGTTACACCCAAACAAACATATTCAACGTTAAAGTAGTTCGGTTTTGAACTTTCCTTTTATGGTAATAGCGTAATATCAGGATGTAATGTGTTCCAAATTTTTGCAGCAGTAAGTACAAGGGGAATGACAGTGGACAGTACACAGCATTATGGTATGCCTTAAAGCAATTTCTGAAATATATAAGTCAAAAATCTTTTGAAGACCATTATTTTTTATACAGTTTTTAATAATAAATAGCTTGAAACTGAAGCTTGAAGCATAAAAACTGGCAAGACTGTGACAAGAACCTTGGTATGTCGTGTAATGTTATGGTACGTACAGAAGACAGGGTCAGTGATAACAGGCTGATGATGATAAGAGAGCATGCCATCGTGGGAAAGTTTCCAGTCTGATGCAGAGTTATTTCTGTTAATAGTGACATTTATCTCTGAGTGGTTTTCAACAGATGTGTAGATTCCCACATCAAAACCAAAACTGATGTCTCAGTCTAAAAGTGTTGTAAGATTTTTGAAGATTATTATCAAATTTCTCAGTGAATTTGTCTAAAAAAATCACCTCATTCATTGAGTGTGTCTTTCATCATTTTTAAAAGAACATTCTCCATCATTATCAAATTCATACATTCATTCTAATGAAATGCTGCTTAATGGATTCTGGTTTGACTGACAGCAGCACTGTATCCCAACTTAGTAGTACATTCCAATAGCATGTCCAGCAAATGTTTCTGTTGTTTATGGAATATAACACACCCCAAACTAAAGAAAATCTAATAAAATATTATTAGTTGACTATTATTTTCAATTAACAGTTTCTTGAGCATAATTCTGTCTGGTCGAGACCAATTAAAACTCAAGTGTAGTAGCTGAGGAACTGTAGATGTTTGGCATTTGAATAAAGTTATGTTCAATATAATACTTGTTATAATAATCCCCCCAACAAGAGAGCCACCCAGAGAGCCTGATCTGTTTGGTCTCTTGATTCCTGGCCACACATGGCTATGGCATCATTAGGATCAAACTCACGAGCGCCTGATGATAGTGGAATCACTGTTTTGCTGTACCACTCACGAGACGTTTTCCCCACCAGCCCTAGGCTTTCTTTGTCATGTAAAAAAAAATATATATATATATCAGGTCTGGACCACTCCCACTTCTGTGGTAAATGCGAATACAGATATATAGTACATACAAATATTTTAATTAATAAACAGATACACATTCTAGTATTTAGTATATCTAGTTTCCATAAGTATCTTGGTAGACGTGAAAAAAAAACAGCTGCTGTACTTAGAGCTAAGTAATTTATGCATTGTAATTGGTTTCCTTTTTTATTTGCACATTCACATCCCATCTGAGGAATACAGAAAATAAGTAATTATTTATTAAAAAAAAGGACTAATTGAAAGTTCCACAGTACTAAGAAGTAAGAAGACAACAAGTTCAGTTCAAGTCAATTAAATTCAAATTAATTCAATTCAGTTTTATTTAAATAGTGCATTTAACAGTAGACATTGTCACAAAGCAGTTTTCCAGAGCATCACAAATCCAGGGTCCCTGGTTCGGCCCTGAAATAGGATTACTGTCTGTAAGCAGGAATGGGTCTGTAATGTGTCACGTGGTCACAGGCAGAACATGGCCAAGTAATGGCCACTCAAGTATTATCATAAACAAATATAACAACATTTGATAAAATGCTGGGAGGTATATATAATGCTGCATGTCTTGCTAAGGTGGGTTGTTTTATTCAGATTAGTACAGCTCCACTGGTATGCTTGCTTGGTTATTATTTGAATTGACTCTAATTTGCAAATGTTTCCGGTATTAAAATAATGTTTGCTTTGTATAAATACATTTATGTGTATGTGGAAATAGCCCAGATGGAACATAAACAGAAATATTGCGTTTTAGATGTTTTAATGCCTATGATTTGTCCTGATTGTGCTGATGTTCATTGGTTTTAGGGTGTGACAATGTGTCATCCCGGTGAGAGAGGACATCGTATTTACCTGCTCATTTTAACCTTTTCTGTAAACTTCTACCTCGGCACTGCCTTGTCTCTTCCCCTCACAGCTGCTCCAATCTTTAAGGACACACCTTTTGCAGTCATATGGAACGCACCTACGTATGTGTGCCGAGACCTCAAGATTCCTTTGGACTTTTCTGTCTTTCAAGCAGTGACCACACCAGCCAGTGAACCTAATCAGTTTCTTTTTCTGTTCTACTCCAATCGGCTTGGACTGTACCCATACACCGAGCCTAGCACAGGGAGGCAGTTTAATGGTGGCATTCCACAGAAAGGAAACCTTACAGCCAGCCTTGTGAAAGCCCATAATGATATCAGCCAGTATATTCCCGAGTTCACCCCAGGCTTGGCTGTGATTGACTGGGAGGAATGGCGTCCACTGTGGGCCAGGAATTGGGCCTCCAAAGACATCTATCAGAAGCTTTCCATTCAGTATGCAAAGGAAAATAATCCACTTCTATCCCCCAGTGAGGCTGTTTCTGTTGCTAGGCAGCAATTTGAGAACGCAGCCAGGGCTTACATGGAGAAGACCATGCAGCTGGGGATCAAACTGCGTCCAAACTACCTCTGGGGCTTCTACCTGTTTCCAGATTGCTACAACTATGGATGGGGGAATCCAGGCTACACAGGTGAATGCCCAGAGATTGAGAAAAGCCGCAACAATGAGCTCCTTTGGTTGTGGGAGTCCAGTACAGCGTTATTTCCCTCAGCATATTTGCCGGTCAGCCTGAGGGAACAACCTGACGCAGCTCTGTTTGTCCGGGGTCGTGTGAAGGAAGCTGTGAGGGTATCTGCTCTTCCAAAGTCTCTCTACACTGCACCCATTTATGTCTACTTACGTCCTGTCTTCAGTGATCAGAACAAAATATTTCTGAGTGAGGTGAGATCTCAGGGATAAATAAGCCAACTTTTTATTACAGCATAGTACTGAGCTGCCTGTGTATACACAGCCAAACAAAGTATTTACTTTCTAGGTTTTGTGAACTGCAGTATATATATATATATATATGGGAAATATGGAAAATCACTTCGTATGTCTGCTTTTTCTCAGGCAGATCTAGTCCATACTATTGGAGAGAGCGCAGCTCTGGGTGCTTCAGGTGTAGTGCTCTGGGGTGCAAGTGCTGACTACAACAGCAAGGTATGCAAATGTCAAATATTCTTAAATTCAATATCTGATCTACATAGCAAAATTCTGTTGAGATTATTTATTACAATATGCATTATACTCAGTAACTTAATCTGTTACTGCACTATGCTATGAAAAATATTTTTATGTAGCACCTTTCATCCATTTAAAAATCCAGCTCAAATGGATTTACAGTATTAACAACAGATCTAATTCAGTTATTTATTTTGGTCATTTTTAGTCTAATTATTTATAAGATAAAAGTACAGTAGGTACAGTATTCTTTTTTCCATCCAGATATAACGAGGGAAGCAATCTTTGATCCATAGTAATTTGATCTATAATATGCATTCCTACTTTCAGTCCCCTTATTTTCGTGTAATGGGTCACTTATATTTTACCCCTTTGGTCTATGTAATGACATGTCACATGTTTAAAAAAACAAAAGCAAATTATACTAAACACTGTACGATTAGTCAGTTGCTATATTTGATTTATTCTCTCTCCCCTCTCCCTTTCAGTCCTCATGTGAAGCACTGGCTGCTTATCTGCCCTCTACACTTAACCCTTATGTGGCCAACGTAACTGCAGCTGCAAAACTCTGCAGTCAGACACTGTGCCAAGGCCACGGTCGCTGCGTCCGCCAGAACCCCGACTCAGCCGACTACCTGTACCTGAACCCAAATAACTTCAGTATTCAGCAGCGTGATGGGAAATATGCGGCTGTTGGTGTGCCTTCCCAAAGTGATCTTAATGTTTTTGTAAACAGGTTTACCTGTCAGTGTTATGTAGGTCAAGTGTGTTCTGCCTACACATCCATTTCAGTGCCCAAGACTCCACTAGTTATTCAAGTGTGATTTGAAGTCGTCTTGCTACCTGTATTGTAACTGAAAATTCTTTTACTTTTATTTTTAAAAAATCATGAAGTGAATTTCTTTGTGAAAAATCACAAACTGTTTAAAATAACATGGGAATGGTTTTAATAAATGCTTCTTCTAAATCACGATTTAGAGCTATTTCAATATTAGATAAAGAGATACTATAGAGAACTTAATGTCAAATGAAAGGATACCTGGAAAATGGCAAAGGAAAATTTCTCAATTCATCTGGTATCTGGTTAAGTGTCTTGCTCAGCACTAAAATGTTTCCTTCAGTAGCGTAGTAGTACTAAAGCATGCACTACATGACACTGTTTGAGGAAATAAAAGAGAGATGCACTATACTGTTTAATGAAATAAATAAGAGATGCACTACACTGTGTAATAAATTAAATGAGTTAAATGAGAGGCACTGCACTGTTTAATAAATTAAATGAGATGCACTACATTGTTTAATGAAATAAATGAGATGCACTACACTGTTTACTGAAAAAAGAGAGAGGTGAACTACACTGTCGAATGAAAAAAAGAGTGGCAATATGGCAGTATACTAGGCTACGTCATACGGTCATCACATGACTGTGATAAAGGTCTGGGCATGTGCACTGGCTGCACTGCTACTTGAAGATGCACTGTTAAGTTTATTATGGGAAGTGATCAGGTATCAGAATAAATGGAAATGAATCTGCTTGAAACACTGCAGGCACAATAACCGTAGTTACGCAATGCTTACAATATTGTATCATTTTAAAAATACATTTTATAAACATTTGCAATGCAAAGTAATGGTATTTTGTTCATTTGAAGGTAGAGTAAAATTTCATGGAACAATTTCAGACTGTGCAACTTTGTTTGTTTAGAGAAAAATGGCAGGGAACATGTGGGAGGGGAGTCTGTCACATTGCACCATCCAGTAAAGTTACCCGTCAGTTACCCGCAGGCAGGCCCAGGGCACTGAGGTGGTTTAGATTGTGACTACTTGGGGAATTGACAGCAGTGAGCTCGTTGCACCCCCTCTAGTGGATGAATAATGAATTGCTAAGGACTGCACGCTTAAGTAGTAGACATGTGTCCTTTGACAACTGCTTATATGCCCCTAAAGGCTGTTTTTTTTCTCAGTTGAATCTTTTTTTTTTTTTTTTTTTGCTTTACTATTACCTGTAATTTCTTTATACATAGAGAGAGAGAGAGAGAGAGAGAGTGAGCTGAGTACATGATTATTTTATATATTTATATCCATGAGTACTAATAAAATTGTGGGTTTTTTTGTTTGTTTGTTTAATATATTGCGTGTGTGTGTTTTTTTTTAGTTGATTTCCACACAGTTCATGAGAACAGAACCCATATTGCACCCAATTTGGCTCATTTTTCTCCTGAAATTGCAGTCACCTGAGCTTGTAGTGAGCTATTAACTGTGACCTTTCACCCTCCTCTGAAACAGGATGTGGGCCAAGTGGTGGATGTCTGAGTTTAGTTTCTCGGTAAGTGCTGAGTTTGTGCTTTTCAGCAGTACTCTGAGCAAACCTGACAGTTGGTTGCTCAAGTCTGTTTAGTGTACATCCAGTTTAACACACATTAACCCATCACTCACTGGTTAAAGAAAAGCCTACAAACTCTTTAAGGCTCAACAAGAAAGGCTAATGTTTCTGAAGGCAGTAGGACACTTGACTTGTTTGCAGGTGAAAAGCCACTCCCTCCTTTGTTTGCAGTCTTACTTGTCACCAGGTTTTTGTGAATTGTATTAGGTGTGGTTGCTTTTTTTGTGGGTTATGTTGGTGTTAAAACAAAAATGTACAAGTGTGTACAAAAATGAACACAAAATGTAGGGGAGAATCTGGTTGGTTGTCACAGCACTTTAGGATATAATACTAAAGATGAAGTTGTTTGGTTACATGGGCAGCCATTAAATGATAATTTGCTCGTCCAGAAAAGACTAGAGAATTGTCATGTTTGTGTTTGGATCACTTGCATCTGTTAAGATAAACTTGCTGTGCTTCATGCTAACAGCTGGTTTAACCTTCTGTGCTGAAGATTGATTTTGTGCTAGGACAGAGCATAGAGTACTGACTGGCGGATGTGTACACCTCTGAGCAAAACCAAAAGTTACACAAAAGGGGAGGTGGAAACGAGCCAATCTCTGTGCTGGAAAGTCCTGTGTTTAACTGTAGGAATAATAAATAAGATAACATCAACAATAGAAACCCTCATAGAATTCGTAATGGCTTTGAAGGTTATAATAGGAATTGTATTGATTTTAGTGGAAACTGTAATGGTCCCTGTGGGTCTCTACTGGTAATTTGTTGCCTTCTATTGATGGCATGTTATGTCTAGTGGATACCACTAAGGACTGGTAATCATTTTAATGGTTAGCTGATGGTTTGTAATTGTATTTGTAGTGGAAACCATTTGAATTTCCATCATGGTTTCTATTGTTTTTCCAGCAGGGATGGGTGTAACATTGTTTTGAAAATGTCCTAGGAGAAGGGGAAAAAAAAAAGAATCCTTACATGATCAGTTGTAAAAGGTTTTTGTATCATTTGATTCATGTATTGAAGCATTTCTACAAGTGTTTAAATCTATAACAGTAGAAATCATGGAATGATTGATGCTTTTTAATTTTTTTTATTGAGTTGCTGTGCTGTGTGGATGTAAGTTAGGAAAAAAAAAAAAAATCCTACAGGTTGACTGAATTGGCCATTATAATGACTGCTACAGCCTGTATAAAGCTTCACTGTTTATATTCACAAATGCCACAGGAAACTCAAACAAATACAGTATGTCTCCTCACCAACAAATCAGTTTTCACTTGAAAGCTGGCTGAAGCACAACCCTGTAGATGCATGCAACATGTACATGATATGGCCATATAAGTTTGTGGACAGCTGATCATCACACCCATATGTGCTTTTTGAGAATCCCGCTCCAGATTTGGTCCCATTTGATGTTATAATAACTCTATCTACTCTTCTGGGAAGGCTTACCACTAGATTTTAGTGTGTGGCTGTGGGAATTTGTTCATCCAGCCACATGAGCATTAGTGAGGTCAGGCACTGATGTTGGGTGAGAAGCCCTGGGGTGCAGACAGCGTTCCAGTTCATCTCAGAGGTGTTCAGTGGGGTTGAGGTCAGGGCTCTGTGCAGGTCACTCGAGTTCTTCCACTCCAACCTTGCCAACCATGTCTCATAGATGACATCTTGTGCACAGGAGCATTGTCATGCTGGAACATGTTTGGGCCTCTTAGTTCCAGTGAAGAGAAATTGAAAAGCTCCAACTTTGTGGCAAAAGTTAGGGGAAGGCCCACATATGGGGATAATCGTCGTGTCCACATACTTTTGACCAAACAGTGTATACAAAAATGTTATATAATCTAGCCATATTACATTTTATTGATTTTTAAAAAATTGTTTACTTAGGTTTACCTTCTAACGAGAAATAATCACCAGAAAATCCATGGCGAGCCTCACTCTGTTTACAAGAAGATATATGCAACATCTACCTTCCCTCATCCTTTTGAACCTGGCTGGGTTATACTTTTCAGCAGCTCCTCCTCCAACAGCAGCTCCACTTTTCACTAAGCCATTTGTGGTCATATGGAATGCCCCCATCTACAGATGCAATCAACTGCAGGTTCCCCTGGACTTGAATGTGTTTCAGGCCGTCACCACACCTCAGCGTGTTCCTAACCAAGTCCTAACTCTCATGTATAATAACAGATTGGGGATTTTTCCTTACACTGACCTCTACAATTTCACACAGTACAATGGTGGCATTCCACAGAAGGGAAACCTAAATGCCAGTCTGCAAAATGCCAAAAAAGAGTTCAACCAGTACATTCCATCATCCATACCTGGCCTGGCTGTCCTGGACTGGGAGGAGTGGTTTCCTTTGTTTGACAGAAATGCAGACTTAAGAGAGATCTATAAGGCGCTATCCATAAACTACACCCTTCAACAGAATCCATCCCTCACAAGCAAACAAGCTACAGTGAAAGCCAAAGAGCAATTTGAGAAAGCTGCCAGAAGTTTCATGGAGGAAACATTGAAGTTAGGAATCTCACACAGACCAAATTTTCTCTGGGGCTTTTATTTGTTTCCTGACTGCTACAACTACGATTTTTTGAACCCAAACTACACAGGAAAATGTCCAAAGAGTGCAAATGTATTAAATGACAAACTACAATGGCTGTGGCAGGCAAGTACAGCGTTCTTTCCATCAGCATACATGCCTGTTTCTGTAAGTAAAACCCAGAAAGCAGCTCTGTTTGTCCGACATAAGGTGCTAGAAGCAATGAGAGTGGCACACTTGTCACAACGCCCCTACACTGCTCCCATTTATTTGTATCTGCAACTCCTTTTGCGGGATCAAAATGACCTGTACAAGCACGAGGTATGTAGTCTGTTTTTACAGTATGCACAGCATGCATAATAATTTCACTGAGGGCTGCATATCTCCCAAGCATATACAGGAGTTCTTTTTTGTTGCTGTTTTTTTTTGTTAAACTACATATTTATTTCTGGCCTCTACAAATAATATATTGGCTAATTTGTTTGTTCTGTGCAGGTTGACCTGATTCGGAGTATTGGTGAGAGTGCAGCCCTGGGAGCCGCTGGATGTGTGCTGTGGGGCTCTAGCTATTATTTTAAAGACAAGGTAATACTTTGCGTTTTTATAAAGCACAATATTAGAGAGTGCTGTGTATCACACATTTTAAAAATCAAATAATTAAGTGGTTAACTTTTTATTGCTTTTATACTTGAAGGCTGTTTCCCCTATTCACCTGGTTTCCTTCACTGTGTAAAGTTTGATTTAATCTCCCATACTCGTGTTTCAAATCCACTATCTAGTACTGTTTAAAAAAAATCCTGATCTTCACACAACCACATAACTGCACATTTGAGGGTTTCATCAGCTACAGTAATTAACACTGTGCTTAGTGAGGTTGAGATGATTCTGTAGGTGCAGTGAAAATACCACAATGTACATTGCGGGTGCATCTAGGACTTTGATTAAGAAAAATATACAATTTACTAAAGGAGGCAAATATTTGCAGAGTTTTTAAATATTTATAAAATATTTTTTATTAATTATTCACAATGTATTGTTGCCTCTGTGTCACTTTTTAGAGCCGTAGGTGATGTTGAATAATACTTCATATGTAATCCAAGCTTTCTTTCCAGGAATCATGTGAATCCCTTTCTGGATACTTGTCTAACACACTAAATAAGTATGTTGTCAATGTTACAACTGCGGCTGAACTGTGCAGTGACCTGCTGTGTCAGGGTAATGGGCGCTGTGTCCGTAAAAGCTATGACTCAGACGACTATCTACACCTCAACATAAGCAGCTTTAATATACAGAAGATTGATGGGATGTATAAAGTCTTTGGGAAACCTTCCCTCACTGACCTCACCGCCTGGGCTGACAAGTTCACCTGTCAGTGCTATGAGGACAAGAAATGCACAGCTCGATTTGAATCTTTCTCCAGCTACAGTAATGTTTAAAAATGTAGTTTGACAGTGTTCTGCACTGCAAACTTTTGCTGTTTGAATATAACATCTCTTCATACTGTATGATTAATATAGGATAACCTCTCAGAACATTCTTTTCTACCATTTATGTATATTCACCCAGGTTTCTTATTTCTTGGTGGTGTGTTGCTTGAACAAGTAAAAACTCTGAAACAGATACCCACTCTCCCGTTTGTCCTTTTCTTTTGGCATGTTAACATTTGCCACACACGAATGTTGAAGCAGGCTTTGTTGTGTTTTTTTTTATGGTCTTTACAATTAGTCATGCTTGCTTAACTCAGGAGAACATTAACTGTGAATTATTCTGAATTTTTAAAAACCTTTATTGATGGTAAAATGAAGTGAATCACACAAACCTGCATATCCATCATCCTAACTGTAACTGAGACCTGGAGATGGGTGATGGAAAACCTATAAAATTTGATAAGAACCTTGAGTCCAACCCAACCCCCAAGAAAAGCTCTCCACACTTTTTCTTTTCTCCTTTTATTGCCATTATTGCATTGTTGTCTTTTTTTTTTCAAACAGATACACATTGTGATAAAGCATAAAAAACCCTCAACAAACAAAGGTGTGTATGTGTGAGAGAGAGAATTACTTTAGTGTTGTGCACTATTGTACAGTTGCGTAGCTTGTTTTCAACTCATCACAAAATGTACATACTGGCAGTCACTGTTTAATTTCAGCAGTGCGATGAATGTGTCAGTCCACATACTCTTCATCTGATCTTCATTTTAATGTCGAACAGTCAAACACGTGTTCCCCTAGTTTAGACTTCTCTATGCAGTTAAACTGAACACTCCATTCAGTGGAAAATTTTGTCACGTATCTGGACTGGTTACTAGTTACCATCCATTGTTGGAGGTTTAGTCTCAAATGAGCTTACTCAGTTGGCCTGTTCCACTGGATGGAGCTGAGGATACCGAGCCCTGTGCTGCTGTGGTGACACTCTGCAACATGCTGGTATTTTGTGAAACAAAGTTTTTTTCTTTTTGGTATGCGTTGAGTGTAGAAAAAATAGGGGAGATTTTCATTAATGGCTGTGGCATTGCAAAAAACAAACCAAAACAAAAAAAACGTGAGTCTCATGGCTTACCCATGACGGGCATAAACCTGTATTTTAAAGCTCATTATTTAAAAAACATTATACATTATGTTCAGTGATAAAAATATCACTTAAGCAAGTGCACATATTGGTTGTGGCATAAATTAATTATCTTGCTCATAAAGAAAGGACACTTAGAAAAAACATAAATATTAGGCTATTTTAAACACCTCCATTCTGGATTTTACTGAAAAACCAGTACTTAGCTATGAAAATACTTAGAAAGAAAAGTAATGACAATTTGAAAACAAACAGGTGACACCATGGCTTCCTGTGTCATCATTTAGGGTGTTTAAGTGGTTATTGATATGGCTGGGCAGCATGGTGCATGGCTCTGTATCCACCACAAACCTGACCACGATAAAGGTTTTTTTAGGGACACTAATAAAGTTAAAATTAATAAGATGTATTATTACACCTAGCTCACTCTAATGCTGGTGGACACCTGATGTGTTTGCAGTTATTACAACAGTTAGCTCTGCTGGAAGTCACCGCCAGATTATTTGGTTTCGGGTAAACATGATGGGCCTGCTTCTCTCGTAATTAAGGAAAGTAGCTGCTATCGATCATTTTTACTGGATTTCATCCCCATTTGATCAGGATTTGGATCTTTGATTTTTGCTCCTTCTTTGCAACGTGATTGATTGGTCACCTCTACTGCTCCTGCTGACTGTGTTGAAAACCCATGAGTTTAACCAGTGTGATCAGTAATGAAGCTCCGCTACTATTCCATAGCCTAAAGGACACAAACTGCAAACATAGTCCTTGGCCAATCCCATTCATCTGGTTTCCCCAAACTGCTGATTCTCTTTTGACTCTGCCACATCTTAGTAAACTTGTGATCCTGATATTATTGTTGTATCTAAGACCTGGCTCAGCAAACCCATTTTAGGTAAATATGTTGCAGTTAAGGGTTACAAAGCCTTCTGCTTTGGTATTGCCATTTACCTAAGAAATTATTTCCACTCCACCCTCCTAAACTCTATATCTTATTAATAAGTAAGAAATTTGAATACTGAGCTCAGCAAAAAGCACTAGCTGACACTTGGCTGCTATTGATCGCCTTCTGCATGTGGCAGTTGTCTAAGCTTAGTTTTAATTAGATCAGATTTAGATTAGATTTAATTATAATTAATTAGTTTTAATTTAGCTGGAGATTTTAAATGGGATTGGCTGTCCTCTAGCTGACAGTTTTAAATCTGTGTGATTGTTTTAATCTTAGACAGCTACTTAGCAAATCAACTCATCCGAATCTCAAACATCCGAAGATATAGTCACTGCTGGACCTATTCTTAACCAATAAGCCATACAAATACTCTGATACAGACATATTTTTGCAAACAGCCTCAGTAATCACTGCTTCTTAGCTGTGGTTATAAATCCAAAGCTACCAAAGACAAAGCTATGGCTCCTTTTTAAATGTGATTTTAAGCACTTCTGTGAGCAAGCCTTATTTTTATGACCTGTATAACTTTGACCAGAAAATAATCTTTCTTATTCGTGATGTGGAACTGGCTTGGAGTTATTTTTAGGATGATTTTGAAATGATCCAAAGATATTTTGGAAAATAGTGAATTCCTCTAGGAACACAGACTTGAGCTTCCCCCAAAGACTCCTGCATTCTGTCTAAGCCAGCCATACTTAATTCTTTTACTGAGCATTTTATTTTCTATTGGCCCTCAGTTACATTCAACCCAGTAACAATATGACAATATGTTTTTATTTTTGTGTTATTTTGAGAAAATGACATCATCAAGATCTGTTTGACTGCATGGATCTAAAACAGGTAAGCTTCTTTTCCCTCCTTTCCATATTTTTTTCCATATTTTTACATTCAAGCTTGTTGAGCTCAGTGTTTCAACAATGTTACTGCTAAAAATCTTAGTTAACGTTTTTCAAATAAAAATATTTGGCATAGTGCTACATACAAAAATATCTTATGTGAATAATACAGTGTTGGACAATGATGCTTACTGGCATCATTGCTATGCTGGAACAGCCATGGTTGTTACTGAGTAAATATGATAATACTAATAAAAAAGTATGTACTCAATACAAACGGGGTGAAGGGGACAAAAGATATGACAAACTGTTTTATTAATCCTGCTCACGCAGGTATTATTTTTATTTGTACCTGCCTACACTATTTTTTAATGAGTTTAGCTGGCTGTATTTCCCAAAATATAAACAAATTAGTAGCCTAAATTAAACCACTGTGAGTCTTACCAGGCAGTTACTAAAGATGAATGAATGCTATAAATGCATCAGAGCACATCAAATACAGAATAAAGTCTGTTTGTGGAATGATCATCATATCAAATAATGGCAGGCATCATGAAGAACATTTGCAGATGTGATTCAGGTCTGTTTAGAAAATGAATGGTGTGTGCAAAGATTATTTCGAGAACACAGGAGAGCTGAAGCCATTGGGTTTATTAGTTGTATGACTTCTTTGACTGTAGGTGGCACCAAAGTATCTTACTGATGATTTTTTTTCTTCTCATTCACTATAATCATGATCTGTCAGTGTTTTTTACAGCAAAAAGCAAGATGCCTATGATAGAAAATACTGTTGTGTGGCTGAGATGTAATAATGTAGGGTTTATATTTGTTCCTTTAGCACATGGTACACTAATCTGGGTCCTCATTTATAATTAAATGGACACAGAAATGCCACATTAGCATGAGTCTGAACAAAAGAATGCCTAGTGACGGTCTGTGACAGGCATAATGCTCTAGTTCTCAGTGGAGGGGCTGGTCTACACTACAGCAGCATGACACCATTGCCTCCTGACACGCATAAGACAGCTTTTGCTAATGAAAAGACAGACTATTACAGTGAGTTCATAAAGCACAAGCTAGCTAGTACAAATACAGCACTCAAATGTTTTCAAACTGCCCATTGATCTATCACTGGTTTCACAAGTATATCCACACCAAAGGAAGAATGAGTGCTCCAATACCTCTATGTGCAACCCTTGAAAACACAGGTGCAAGGCAAATTAATATCATACCACATCTTGGTACCAGGAAAAGTCTGGTACAACGTCAGCTCTAAAATATGTAAAAGTTAAATTGATTAAACAATGGATTTTAAACAATGGATTTCAATTTGACCAGTCAAGTCAAATTATTGTCACCTGGAAAAATGATCTTGTTTACACTATGCTTAAGCCTTAACTATTGTTAAGGCTCTGGGCTACTGATCAGAAGGTTGGGGGTTCAACCCCCAACACCACCAAGCTGCTGCTGTTGCAGCTGGGTGATCATTACTCACCCTGCACTCTAACTCCAACTTCCTAACAACTGGGATATGTGAAGAAAAGAGTTTCACTGTGCTTTAATGTATATGTGAATAAAGGTTTCTTCTAATCTAGAATCCTTAAAGGTTCTTTGATTGTACCTCTGGGGAGAAAGTTTTCCTATCTAGAACCCTTTTACAAAGCTAACAACACTTAAATTTGGAAGAACACTGTGAAGAACTTGAATGACCTGCACAGAGCCCTGAGCTCAACCCCACTACTGAACACTTTGGGTTGAACTGGAATGCTGACTCACCTCAGGCCTCCTCGCCCAACATCAGCGCCTGACCTCACAAATGCTCTTGTGGCTAAATGGGTAAATCCCCACAGCCACATTACAAAATCTAGGGGAAAGCCTTCCCAGAGAGTGGAGGCTGTTATTGGAACAAAGGGACCAACTCCATATTAATGCCCATGGTTTTGGTTTAACAAGCACATCTGGTAATGATACCATCATACATACAACAAATCCTTAATCCTTCCCTAGAACCTTCATGACAAGCCATTACAGACCTTTTCTAGGAGTGTACGGATTGTTTAACTGCATTACGATGTGGCCAGTACTTTATTCACACACCTGACTCCATTAGTGAATACAGATAGACTGCATGTGGACTCTACAGAGAGTATGCATCTTACAGAATGTGTATTTGTGAAAACTATCTAATTTTTCCAGTTTGATTTACTTAATTAGTTCTGCAAGGTCATCTTGATCATAATATTCTTAAAATTAAGGCTGAAAAATGAGCCAGTGGTTATGTCCTACTTTGAAAATTAGAACATGTTTCTGTGAACCTCTCGGTAAAGCGTATACCCTTACGGGCACCAGTTATGGTTCTCTTTGGGACTTACCCAGCATTACAGATTTTTAACCCAATGCCCAGCTATGACCAAATTAGCACTTTCTTATTTAAAAAAATGTGTTGTCTTGTGTGTTTTTCATACTATACTACTTCCCCAACAGCGTTTTTCGACTGATAGTACTCTTAGTCCCTGACCTAGTGAACCAGTAAGAGGATGTAATTATTGATACAGACTTCAAAAGCACTTCTGTAAGTCTCTCTGGATAAGGGCAAATGAAGTGAAGTGAGGCGCGGCCAAGTATGGTGACCCATACTCGGAATTTCTGCAACACACACCCGGAGCAGTGGGCAGCCTTTTTTGCTGCAGCACCCAGGGAGCAGTTGGGGGTTTGGTGCCTTGCTCAAGGGTCTCACCTCAGTTGTGGTATTGAGGGTGGGAGAGAGCGCTGGTCATTCACTCCCCAGTGAATAACCCCCCACCTACAATCCCTGCCGGACCTGAGACTTGAACCCTCAACCTTCAGGTTCACCTTCGGGTTACAAGTCTGAGAGGCTAACCACTAGGCCACGACTGCCCTAAATGCCATATAATGCCATATAATGCCATATAATGCCATATAATGCAAATCTATCAATCACCCAAAAGCATGTGAATTTTTCTAAGAAATCTGTGTTCCTTTGTGTGTTTATATGTAATACATTTTGTCTTGTAGAGATAAAATGAGAAACATCCATCAAAGAAACAGCCGTGACCTCAGGAGGACACATGGCATTCTTGGGAAGAGTCTTTCCATTCGTTGACCTGTAATGCTTTTGTGAGTCATTAAATCATACTTTGGTCCATCAAGGTCTAAAGGTTCCTGCTCTTCTGTTCCATATAGGAGGTGTGAAATTGATTCGCACCACTGAGTCCCTTGGGATATTTGTTGTCTGGTGTTTTTTCCACTATCTGAAGTATTAGAGTGTTATGCAGGGACAGCTAAATATAACAAGTACCATATATCCAGCATATCATTTAATCTCATCTTGGTAAAATCATTATTACATGATTTTATTCAGGGACTATGGTGACCAAATTCTCATGATATAAAGGAGCTTTTTAAGCAAGATTCAATCACTTTAAATTTCCAAAGCCAAAATAGCACTACCAAGGAAGTTCTTATTTCCGTCATTTTCATTTTTTGTTTGTCACTCTAAATCCCATGGCTCACTTTATTCTGCTTATTGTCAGTACTCAGTGTGGGAGTCTTTTCAATGTGTATGCAATGGCAGTAAGCTTCTAATCATGGGGCGGTTGAGGGGTTTGCTGTTTCCTAGCAATAGCCCCTGATCCACAGGACACTGTACATTATTAAAGGGTAAGTCTAAATATGTTTATTAGACCAAATTGTACAGATTGCTAAGGCGTAATATTATAAATACATTTTGAGCTCTAAGGTTTTTCTTGTGTATTTTAGTATTATTCTAACTAATAGAGTGTATTAGGTTGAGGAGACTATTTTTAAACAATCATGCTAAGTACATTTTCTATACCCTTCTTATGTCTACCCACAGGCATAATTAAAGTCCATCATGCATGAGTCAATGTTGGCCCATGGTTCCTGAATGAAAGCTCATTAGCACTAGCTTTGCATGAATAATTATTTATGTGAATCCAATAATTATTTGATTCACAGCTACAGGCCCAGAAGTAATTTTAGCCTAGATGAATGTGGTTCAAACCACCACCACCACTACCACCTCCTCCTCCTCCACCTTCTGCTAAGCAGCACCCTGATGCTGAATTAGAGCAAACGGGAGGCAGCTGTCTGCTCACTACAGAAGGGTCAGTATGTTCCTGGAGAGAGGGAGAGGGAGAGAGAGAGAGGGGAGGGGGGGTTTATTAGGGACATTCATTAGAGCAGGGTCTTTGTGTGTACAGACTCAGAGAGGAGTACAGATGCAGAGATATGAAATGCCATCCAGAGTCAGGGAGTTCAGGGAAAATAACCCCAGCAATATATTCAACATGTAAGGAATCAAAGAAGTGGCCTAATGTGAAGCAGGGGGTTGTTACTACAACAAAATGTATTATTTTCCAAAAACAGCATGTCCCATAATGATTATTCCTCTTACACTAAAGCAATTTGCCAACAATTACAATATTTTATGTATTACAGAACCACATCCCATACTTTTTAACTGTTTAAAGATATATAGTATATATGTAATGTAGTGTCACATATGTTATAGCAGCTATGAACAGTTTTCTCTTGAAGTTCTGTGTTGTTAGACTTTCCTATAGCGGAAGATTTAAAGAAACAGCTTTACTTCAGACTGTTAAGTGCTGACACGGTCTCTATCCATAAAAGGTAAATAAATGTCTCCTTATGGAAAATTTCACACCACATCATTGATATGTTTTTCTTTGTTAAATGTGTTATTATTAGCCTTAGATTACATGAAGCATCTGCCCATGTAAGACCCTGTGAATTTGCTATAGAAAATATAGTGTATTACAACAAATGCATTAATATAAACCTTTTTTTTAGCCAGCACTTCTGCTGGAGCTACTATTACAGAAAATGAATCAACGCCTTCTGACAAATAAGAACTGAGAATTCTGTGGTATAAGGGGAAATATTACAGAGCCCAGATGTGTTTCAGAAACTATACACATATGTAAAATATTCTGTTCATTCATAAATAAACATATTATGGCTAAATTACATATTTTACTGATTTTTGAAGTGAAAATAAGTAACCATAATTGCTGGAGCAAACTATTGAAAATATATCATTTTTATGCAAAATGTTAATGCACAGTTACTTTATATTTGATAAACTTAAAAAACTGGTAATTGTGATATTTACAAAAGTTTGGACACCCTTCCTTTTGTACAGTCTCAGAACTTAATTAACTTGTTAGGCCTTAATTGACTCATTATGACTTATTAGGCAGGCCAAGAGTTTTCATTAGGAATAACAATTCCAGAGCATAATAAATTCTCTGACTCTTCAAACCTTGTGTTAACACTCAACAACCACGGGCTCCTCTAAGCAGCTGACTGATGCCCAAAATTTTGCATACAACTGTCCACAAGGGCAGTCACAATATTCTACAAATCCAGGATTAGAACATTCTGGTTATTTGGCCTAATAAATATGCAAGGAATAAAATATGACAAGGTGTACTCTTATAGGAAAATAATCAATGACAAGGTAGTGTGATGTAGAAGGCCATTACTACTCTGAAGATTTCTTATAATCATATGCCCTGCCATGTGTTATACTGCACAGAATTTACAGTTGAATTTGTTGGTTCTTATGTTATGTGCTGTAAAATGTCCAGCTCAACTGGGAGAGAGGGTATCAGAGGTAAGTTATGTGAACTGCAAGTAGAGCTGAGCTCTTGTACTGTAATCTAAATGTACACTCAAATGTAAAACACTTGTTTTTCATTTTTAATACACTCGTTGTGTAAACTGTTTTACTATTTATTGTGGTAAATCATGCTGATGACAACCCCTTGACAGCTACGTGCTAGCTTTTTTTTTCTTTCATATTTATGACTATGATTCTTCTTGTCTGCAATGATTTAGTGTCTTGTCCAGGGTGTATTATTCCTGTCTAGATTCTTACTGTTACTCTTTTTTTCTCTTGTAATAACTTTGCATAGGCAGATGAAATGTGTCATCACTGTGCTTGCTAACTCAACATACACTATATGGCCAAAAGTATGTGGACACCTGACCATCACACCCACATGTGGGCTTTCTCCAAACTGTTGCCATAAAGTTGGAAGCACACAATTGTCTACAATGTCTTTGTATGCAGTAGCATTAAGATTTCCCTTCACTGGAACTAAGGAGCTTTGCCTAATTTTGTTCCAGCATGACAATGCCTATAAAGACATGTTTGCCAAGGTCGATGCATAAGAACACAAGTGGCCTGAGCAAAGCCCTGACCTCAACCCAACTAAACACCTTTGGGATGAACTGCAGCTTCAACTGTGCACCACACTATACTAGTTTCTGACATCAGAGCCTCACTTTAGTAAAGCTCTTGTGGCTGAATGAGCACAAATTCCCACAGCCACGTTACAAAAACTAGTAGAAAGCCTTCTCAAAAGAGTGGAGGCAGTTGTAACAGCAAAGGGGGAACCAAGTCTATGTTAATGCCCATTATTTTGGAACAGGATGTTCAAGGACAGATTGGAATGTGATGGTCCACCAACTTTTGGCCATATGATGTATCTTACATACCATTGGAGAGTTAGCACTTCCAGCCTAGCTAGCTAAATAACAATGTAGCTTGAACTTGCTAATGAGATCCACATGTTTTAAAAGATATCTGTCCTCACAGGAAACAACTGTTTTAAAAAGAAATATGATAGTGTCATTTTTGCAAGATGAAGATTTTATGTGTTAGACTTTACATATCATGAGACTGAGATCATTTTGGTTGCAAAACTGACAAAGAGTAGTGAAAACTAGCCATCAAATTAGTTCCCTAAATTCAAACTTTAACAAAGATATATCATAAATATGTTTTAATCACAGTTATACGATATCGTTGAGAAATCCATATAATAACATAGAAATGGACATATAACATATTAATAAGATAAATGCCTCATTTATGTGGCATAAGAAATGGCTCGTACGCCTCCTATACCATGATTAGTGTGCTTGTAATACATTTTCACAGCTTTGATAGTTGCAACCAAAGAATTATACACTGTATAGCTCTGTAAAGATGTGACTTTGACTTGACTTTGAGATGTGGCTAAAAGTCAATCTGAGAAGAAGTGTTTGGCTGTTTGGCTTTTTATTGCCTTCATGGGTGTGAAGCAGAACAGTACTGTGTCCTCTGTGTGCCTGCGCCTTTGTGAATACTGAGTTACAGGCCACTGGTGGCAGCGTTGCCCCTCCCACAAGCCATAAAAAAGCCCACACAGGACTGTGATTGTTCCCTCTTGACCCCAAGTACCAGAATGACGCATTCAGTTTCCTTTGAACTAGAGAGGACTCAGGAAATCAAAGTTTAAAAATTTACAAAATGTTGTAAATATTGTGTTTGAAAAGCTAACGTGTAGTCACCATAAACACATTCATGTGACTTATACTTGTCTTTCACAATACACAGATATTCTATAGAATAGGTGGTCACTGTACCAGTTGAAAATAAACTAAATCTACACAGCTATGTCAAAGCTTCAGCAGAATTCTTTCCCACACAGGAATGCACTTGGACCAACAATGCAGAGATTGTTTATGGTTCCCAGTGAGACCCATGACTGTGTTCTGGAGGCTCAGCTAAGCATCACCTTCACCTCAACAAAATAATAATAATAAAAAAACTTCACATTACGTATACAATGGATATATAAAAAAAGTCTACACACCCCATTTAGAATAGCAGGTTTTTGTGATGTAAAAAAATGAAACCAAGATGAATAATGTCAGAACCTTTTCTACCTTTACTGTGAAATTGC